>NC_134362.1:186872130-186953782 GCF_048569485.1 Anomaloglossus baeobatrachus | reverse complement strand
GTCTGTGGGGGGGGCCTCGCGGAGGGCGACGCTGCACGTCTGTGGGGGGGGCCTCGCGGAGGGCGACGCTGCACGTCTGTGGGGGGGGGGCCTCGCGGAGGGCGACGCTGCACGTCTGTGGGAGGGGGCCTCGCGGAGGGCGACGCTGCACGTCTGTGGGGGGGGGCTCGCGGAGGGCGACGCTGCACGTCTGTGGGGGGGGGCTCGCGGAGGGCGACGCTGCACGTCTGTGGGGGGGGCTCGCGGAAGGCAACGCTGCACGTCTGTGGGGGGGGCTCGTGGAGGGCGACGCACGTTTGGGGGGGCTCTCGCGGGGCAGTGGTGCGTGTTGTGGGGGGCTCTCGCGGGGCAGTGGTGCGTGTTGTGAGGGCTCTCACAGGACAGTGGTGCGTGTTGTGGGAGCTCTCGCGGGACAGTGGTGCGTGTTGTGGGAGCTCTCGCGGGACAGTGGTGCGTGTTGTGGGAGCTCTCGCGGGGCAGTGGTGCGTGTTGTGGGGGGCTCTCGCGGGGCAGTGGTGCGTGTTGTGGGGGGCTCTCGCGGGGCAGTGGTGCGTGTTGTGGGGGGCTCTCGCGGGGCAGTGGTGCGTGTTGTGGGGGGCTCTCGCGGGGCAGTGGTGCGTGTTGTGGGGGGCTCTCGCGGGGCAGTGGTGCGTGTTGTGGGAGCTCTCGCGGGGCAGTGGTGCGTGTTGTGGGAGCTCTCGCGGGGCAGTGGTGCGTGTTGTGGGGGCTCTCGCGGGGCAGTGGTGCGTGTTGTGGGGGCTCTCGCGGGGCAGTGGTGCGTGTTGTGGGGGGCTCTCACGGGGCAGTGGTGCGTGTTGTGGGAGCTCTCCCCCTTGCTGCCCAGCGAGAGCCCCCGCATAAGAGGATCAGGGGCTGCTAAAGACAGAAAATAAACTGTCAGCGAGTTCTGAACAGCCCCCACCCCCCAACGTGCAGCCTCTCTCCCTGCGAGCCCCCCCCCAACGTGCAGCCTCTCTCCCTGCGAGCCCCCCCCCACGTGCAGCCTCTCTCCCTGCGAGCCCCCCCCCACGTGCAGCCTCTCTCCCTGCGAGCCCCCCCCCCCACGTGCAGCCTCTCTCCCTGCGAGCCCCCCCCCACGTGCAGCCTCTCTCCCTGCGAGCCCCCCCCAACGTGCAGCCTCTCTCCCTGCGAGCCTCCCCCCAATGTGCAGCCTCTCTCCCTGCGAGCCCCCCCCCCCCCCCCAACGTGCAGGCCTCTCTCCCTGCGAGCCCCCCCCCCCCAACGTGCAGCCTCTCTCCCTGCGAGCCCCCCCCCAACGTGCAGCCTCTCTCCCTGCGAGCCCCCCCCCACGTGCAGCCTCTCTCCCTGCGAGCCCCCCCCCACGTGCAGCCTCTCTCCCTGCGAGCCCCCCCCCCACGTGCAGCCTCTCTCCCTGCGAGCCCCCCCCCCACGTGCAGCCTCTCTCCCTGCGAGCCCCCCCCACGTGCAGCCTCTCTCCCTGCGAGCCCCCCCCCGACGTGCAGCCTCTCTCCCTGCGAGCCCCCCCCACGTGCAGCCTCTCTCCCTGCGAGCCCCCCCCACGTGCAGCCTCTCTCCCTGCGAGCGCCCCCCCCCCCCCCCCACGTGCAGCCTCTCTCCCTGCGAGCGCCCCCCCCCCCACGTGCAGCCTCTCTCCCTGCGAGCGCCCCCCCCCACGTGCAGCCTCTCTCCCTGCGAGCCCCCGCAGCCTCTCTCCCTGCGAGCCCCCCCCCACGTGCAGCCTCTCTCCCTGCGAGCGCCCCCCCCCCCACGTGCAGCCTCTCTCCCTGCGAGCACCCCCCCCACGTGCAGCCTCTCTCCCTGCGAGCCCCCGCAGCCTCTCTCCCTGCGAGCCCCCCCCCACGTGCAGCCTCTCTCCCTGCGAGCCCCCCCCCCCACGTGCAGCCTCTCTCCCTGCGAGCCCCCCCCCACGTGCAGCCTCTCTCCCTGCGAGCCCCCCCCCACGTGCAGCCTCTCTCCCTGCGAGCCCCCCCCCACGTGCAGCCTCTCTCCCTGCGAGCCCCCCCCACGTGCAGCCTCTCTCCCTGCGAGCCCCCCCCACGTGCAGCCTCTCTCCCTGCGAGCCCCCCCCACGTGCAGCCTCTCTCCCTGCGAGCCCCCCCCCCACGTGCAGCCTCTCTCCCTGCGAGCCCCCCCCACGTGCAGCCTCTCTCCCTGCGAGCCCCCCCCACGTGCAGCCTCTCTCCCTGCGAGCCCCCCCCACGTGCAGCCTCTCTCCCTGCGAGCCCCCCCCCCACGTGCAGCCTCTCTCCCTGCGAGCCCCCCCCACGTGCAGCCTCTCTCCCTGCGAGCCCCCCCCCACGTGCAGCCTCTCTCCCTGCGAGCCCCCCCCCCCACGTGCAGCCTCTCTCCCTGCGAGCCCCCCCCCCCTACGTGCAGCCTCTCTCCCTGCGAGCCCCCCCCCTACGTGCAGCCTCTCTCCCTGCGAGCCCCCCCCCTACGTGCAGCCTCTCTCCCTGCGAGCCCCACCAAACGTGCAGCGTCGCCCTCTGCCCAGTGCGAGCACCCCCCCCCCCACAACGTGCAGCGTCGCCCAGTGCGAGCCCCCCAACGCGCTGCTGCCCAGCGAACCCCCCCCCCCCCAACGCGCCGCTGCCCAGCAGAGCCCTCGCGCCGCCCCCCGCTGCCCAGCGAGCCCTCGCGCCGCCCCCCAGCGAGGGCTCGCTGAGCAGCAGGGGGCGGCGCGTTGGGGGGGGGGGCTCGCTGGGCAGTGGGGGGCGATGCCTTGGGGGGGCTGTACATTTGGGGGGGGCCTGCCAGGGGCGATGCACGTTTGGGAGGCGGGCAGGGGGCGACGCTGCACGTTGTGAGGGGGGGGGCTCGCACTGGGTATGGGGCGACGCACGTTGTGAGGGGGGGCTCGTACTGGGCAGGGGGTGACGCTGCACGTTTGGTGGGGGCTGGCACTGGGTAGGGGGTGACGCTGCACGTTTGGTGGGGGCTCGCACTGGGCAGGGGGTGACGCTGAACGTTTGGTGGGGGCTCGCACTGGGCAGGGGGTGACGCTGAACGTTTGGTGGGGGCTCGCACTGGGCAGGGGGTGACGCTGCACGTTTGGTGGGGGCTCTCCCTGGGCAGGGGGGTAACGGTGCGTGTTGCGGGGGCTCTCGCGGGGCAGCGGTGCGTGTTGCGGGGGCTCTCGCGGGGCAGCGGTGCGTGTTGCGGGGGCTCTCGCGGTGCGTGTTGCGGGGGCTCTCGCGGGGCAGCGGTGCGTGTTGCGGGGGCTCTCGCGGGGCAGCGGTGCGTGTTGCGGGGGCTCTCGCGGGGCAGCGGTGCGGGGGCTCTCGCGGGGCAGCGGTGCGGGGGCTCTCGCTGGTCAGCGGGGCGCGTTGCGGGGGCTCTCGCTGCCCAGCGAGAGCCCCCCGCTACCCAGCGAGAGCCCTTGCATAAGAGGATCAGGGGCTGCTAAAAACAGAAAATAAACTCAGCAAGATCTGAACAACCCCTCCCCAACATGCAACATTGCCCCCTGCTTAGTGCACCTTGCAAGCCCCCCCCCCAAAGTGCAACACTGCCCCCTGCCCAGAGCGAGCCCCCCCAGACGTGCAGCATCGCCCCCTGCCCAGTGCGAGCTTTCCAAACGTGCATCGCCCCCCCAAATGTGCAGTATAGCCCCCTGTCCAGTGCGAGCCCCCCCCCAACGCTCCGCCCCCCCCTGCCCAGCGAGAGCCCCCGCAGTGCCCCCGGGGGCTCTCGCTGGGCGGGGGGGCGGAGCGTTGGGGGGGCTCTTGCGTGGCGGGGGAGGCTCGCTGGGCAGCGGCGCGTTGGGGGGGGGGGGGGGGCGCGCGGCTCGTGGGGAAGCGCGTTCGGGAGGTTTGCACTGGGCAGGGGGCTATACTGCACATTTGGGGGGCTTGCAGGGGGCGATGCACGTTTGGGAGGCTCGCACTGGGCAGGGGGCGACACTCCATGTTTGGTGGGGCTCGCAGGGAGAGGATGCACATTTTAGTGGGGCTCGCACTAGGTAGGGTGTGACGCCGAACTTTTGGTGGCTTGCAGGGGGCTGTGTTGCACTTTGGGGGGCCTTGCAGGATGCACTAGGTAGGGGGCAACGTTGCCCGTTGGGGGGGGGGCTCGTGCTGGGCAGGGGGCTGTGTTGCACGTTGGGGGTGCTCGAGCTGGGCAGGGGGCAGTGTTGCACGTTGGGGGGGCTCGCAGGGAGAGAGACTGCACGTTGGGGGGGCTCGCAGGGAGAGAGACTGCACGTTGGGGGGGCTCGCAGGGAGAGAGACTGCACGTTGGGGGGGCTCGCAGGGAGAGAGACTGCACGTCGGGGGGGGCTCGCAGGGAGAGAGACTGCACGTCGGGGGGGGCTCGCAGGGAGAGAGACTGCACGTCGGGGGGGGCTCGCAGGGAGAGAGACTGCACGTCGGGGGGGGGGCTCGCAGGGAGAGAGACTGCACGTCGGGGGGGGGCTCGCAGGGAGAGAGACTGCACGTCGGGGGGGGGCTCGCAGGGAGAGAGACTGCACGTCGGGGGGGGCTCGCAGGGAGAGAGACTGCACGTCGGGGGGGGCTCGCAGGGAGAGAGACTGCACGTCGGGGGGAGCTCGCAGGGAGAGAGGCTGCACGTCGGGGGGAGCTCGCAGGGAGAGAGGCTGCACGTCGGGGGGGGCTCGCAGGGAGAGAGGCTGCACGTCGGGGGGGGCTCGCAGGGAGAGAGGCTGCACGTCGAGGGGGGCTCGCAGGGAGAGAGGCTGCACGTCGAGGGGGGCTCGCAGGGAGAGAGGCTGCACGTCGGGGGGGGGCTCGCAGCGAGAGAGGCTGCACGTCGGGGGGGGGGCTCGCAGGGAGAGAGGCTGCACGTCGGGGGGGGGGGCTCGCAGGGAGAGAGGCTGCACGTCGGGGGGGGGCTCGCAGGGAGAGAGGCTGCACGTCGGGGGGGGGCTCGCAGGGAGAGAGGCTGCACGTCGGGGGGGGCTCGCAGGGAGAGAGGCTGCACGTCGGGGGGGGCTCGCAGGGAGAGAGGCTGCACGTCGGGGGGGGGCTCGCAGGGAGAGAGGCTGCACGTCGGGTGGGGGTTGGAGGGGGGAGAGGCTGCACGTCGGGGGGGGGGGGGGGGTCACAGGGGGAGAGGCTGCATGTTGGGAGGGAGGGGGCTTGCAGGGCGTGCTGAGCAGGGGGCCGTGTTGCATGTTGGGGAGGAGAGCTCGCACAGGGAACTGTGTTATTAATCTTTTCCCTTTGTTTTTCAAATACAGTTTGTGACTACTGGCAACTGGGTGTAATTGCCCCCCGTCGTCCCACCTTAGAGACCGAGAGAACAGTGAGGTGTAATCCACATCACACCTCCTGTGTCCTCCCATGTATTCAGCAAGAGGATTTTTATGGTAAATGGTGAAATACAATTTTTACACCTAAAACGCACGGGACTTGGATACAAAAGATTTTTTTTCTTTCATTGTTGCCGATGTCCAACATTTCTTTATTCTACGTATTGATTTGTAAAGTTGATTGTTACAGTATATATTTGTCTCCCCCACCCTCATTCCCCTGTAGACTGTGAGCCCCTGAGGGCAGGGTCCGCTCCCCGCTGTACCCGTCTGTCAGGATTGGTTTATTCACTGTAATTTATATCTATTTTGTGTGTTACCCGTTCACATGTACAGCATGGAATGAATGTTCTCTATAAAAATAACTGTATAAATATTTCTCCTTTTTGTTAGAATTATTGATATACTTGTATTAATAAAACTAAAATAAAATAAAATAAAAATTTTCGGTGTTTCCCTCTTTTTGTGGCAACATAACTCCATGAGGCTCACACCGCCTGATTCAGGTCGTTTGGGGCGAAACCTTCTTTTTTTTTTTATTTAAAGGGATGTAAGTCGCTGAGGGTCTGAAGCTGGTGCCACCGCTGTTCCATAGGACAGGCTCTGGCAGAGGTCACACTACATATTTTACAGAGGGGTAACAATTCACCTTAGAAAGTTTGAGAAGTATTTTTAGCCTCTGAGGAGAAAATCATAATTTGAAACACAAAACAATAGTACATACAGTAGATGGGTATCCATAAAGCCCCTTTCTTTGTCGCTCCTAATTGGGAGACCCAGACAATTGGGTGTATAGCTACTGCCTCCGGAGGCCACACAAAGTATTACACTTAAAAGTGTAAGGCCCCTCCCCTTCTGGCTATACACCCCCCGTGGGATCACGGGCTCCTCAGTTTTCATGCTTTGTGCGAAGGAGGTCAGACACGCACGCATAGCTCCACTGTTTAGTCAGCAGCAGCTGCTGACTATGTCGGTTGGAAGAAAAGAGAGCCCATACTAGGGCCCCCAGCATGCTCCCTTCTCACCCCACTCTTTGTCGGCGGTGTTTGTTAAGGTTATGTCACGAACCACCGGGGGGGTCACTCAGAAATCCCCCGCGCTGGCTACCAGTACGTCACAATCGGGGGGTAACAAGTGGGGGTCACCCCTCCTTTATACCTCCCGACCGACAGACAGAGCACGTGATGCGCTCTCTAGCGCCCCTCTTATAGTCAGGCCAATTATGGAATTGCCCGACAATAAGCAAGGAGGCCGCTATACTACTTATGCCGATTATTGAAGGGTCCCCGGTGAGAGTAGGGTATATATTCCCCCGACCTCCGCGGGCGGAATATATAAAATCTCCCCGAATCTCACTGGCCTCCCCACAATAATCCTTGGCACAAACTCGCTGCCACCAACCGCTTCACGGTAACTATTAGCCGAACACACAGACGTGGGATTCAAGATCGAGATAACAGAACAGCCCAAGATTAATTATATAATTTAATCAGCCTAAAGCACACTAGAAACTACAATATATACAATAGGGAATCTACAGAATATACATATGTCAGAGTACAGTTACAGATAAAGCATGGTTTACAAACAGGCATACACAGTTCCAGCAGTTACCTTGTGCGTCTGGCCACAGGGGGGCGCTGTAGGCCAGGTTTCTAGGATCCTTCCCACAGATGTTTCCTACACGTGACCCCCAGCGAAAGAACCCTGGAAAATGGCCGAAGTAGGGTTATCAACCTGGGCAAATCCAGGTCCCCTCCTACCTTCGTGACCTCAGAGGGAGCACTGCTCCACCCCTGGCTTGAGTTATGGACAATATCCCAACATGGAATATGGGCCATAACTTTGCCTGGGAGCGTCGTAGGCGGACGCCAACGCTCTCATTGTGACAGCTATGAATTTAGCTACGGAACGAGAGGACTCATGACTTGTCTACTAGTTCCCCATTGGCTGATATCACGCCTGGGGTATTTCCCCAGGTCCTGCTCCCATAAAAAGGGTGTGCCAGCATCGTCCGCATGCGGAGACACCATTTTTATGGTTGCCATATTTATCGGAAATATGGCTTGCGAGATATGAACCATTTTTTACTGGAGTCGTTCTGTCTGGATACTTCCATAGCCTTGCTAATTAGATAGCAGCCCCTACTACAGGGTCACGGCAGGGAGTCATCCTGTGTCCATTGTTCCCACATCACCTAATCTCCATATCACAGGAGATGGCTGTTGGAGGTGTAAGTGGGATGTGACACCTTCCCAGATGGTGGACATTGAGAACAAGAAGGGAGGGGGCACTGCCATGGAGTGATGAGAGCGATTATGACTGGAAGTCATAATTCATCTTCATATCCCAGGGTTTGCCTCACACCTCCCCCCTTTTGAGGGCGCTAGGGGGCAGCACACTCCGGTGTTCCCCCGTGCGCCCGTCCGCGACCTCTCCTTGTTGGGAAAGCCAGTCTGCGTTACCGTGGTCACGGCCCCTTTTGTGTCGAATGGTGAAGTTGTATTGCTGGAGCGCCAGGCTCCATCGCAACAACCTGCCATTCGTCCCGGAGACAGTGTGTAACCAGCTGAGGGGATTGTGGTCCGTCTCCACGATGAAGTGGCGCCCGTATAGATAGGGTTGCAGACGCTGCAGGGCCCACACTATGGCCAGGCACTCCTTTTCCATCGTGGAATAGGCAACTTCCCTTGGTAACAGCTTCCTGCTCAGGTACAAGACTGGGTGCTCTTGGCTCGCAGAGTCCACCTGGCTGAGCACCGCACCGAGGCCGAAGTCACTGGCGTCGGTCTGTACTACAAACGGCCGCGTGAAGTCGGCTGCCTGTAGCACGGGCGGGCTGGACAGGGCGTCCTTTAGGGCCCGGAAGGCTGTCTCGCAGTCCATTGTCCAATCGACTGCAGAGGGCAGCTTCTTCTTGGTGAGGTCCGTCAAGGGCTTTGCCAGGCTACTATAGCATGGAACAAACCTCCTATAGTACCCAGCGGTCCCCAAGAAGGACATCACCTGCTTCTTGGTCCTGGGGGTGGGCCAGGATGCGATGGCTTCCACTTTCTCAGGCTCGGGCTTCAGTGTTCTCCCGCCTACCCGGTGACCGAGGTACTGGACCTCGCTCATGGCCAGCTGACACTTTCCCGGCTTGATGGTCAAACCTGCATGGTGGACCCGCCTGAGCACCTGTGCTAGATGCTCTAGGTGATCTTCCCAGGTGGGACTGAAGACGGCAATGTCATCCAGGTACGCGGCCGCGTACCCTTCAAGTCCCTTGAGCAGGGTGTTGACCATCCGCTGGAAAGTGGCAGGGGCAGTCCTCATCCCGAATGGCATCACCGTGGACTCGTACAGTCCAAATGGGGTAATAAAGGCAGAGCGTTCCCTGGCCTTGCGAGTCAGGGGGATCTGCCAATATCCCCGGCTCAGATCCATGATGGTCAGGTACTGAGCCCCGGCCAACTGATCGAGCAGGTCATCGATGCGTGGCATTGGGTACGCATCGGCGACCGTGACAGCATTGAGCCCCCTGTAGTCCACGCAGAACCGAGTGGTTCGGTCCTTCTTAGGGACGAGGACTACAGGCGAGGCCCAAGCGCTGTTGGATGCCTGGATCACCCCCAGCTTCAGCATCTCGTCAATCTCCTGGCGCATGTGTTGCTGCACCTCCAGGGAGACCCGGTATGCTGAACGCCGGATTGGGGGATGATCCCCAGTGTCCACGTGATGGACAGCCAAGTTAGTCCTTCCGGGCTGGTTGGTAAACAACCCCCGGAAGGGGTGTAGGGTGGCCCACAGCTGGGACCGTTGGTCTTCCAAGAGCTGGTGGCCAACCTCCACATCCTCAATGGATCCGCCTGCCCTAACCTGGGCTAGCATATCCAAGAGGGTTTCCGCTTCTCCCTCCTCGGGCAGGTTGCACACGGGGAGCGCACACGCCTCCCGCTCATGATGTGCCTTCATCATGTTCACATGGAAGGGCTTCCGCCTTCCACGGGCAGGGTCCAGGGTGACCAGGTACGTTACAGGGTTGAGCTGCTGGTACACGAGGTATGGGCCTTCCCAGGCTGCCTGAAGCTTGTCCTGTGGTACGGGGACCAGTACCCACACCTTTTGACCCACTTGGTAGGTCCTCTCACAAGCGTTCTGGTCGTACCAACGCTTCTGATCGGCCTGGGCTTGAGCCATATTGTCGTGTACCAGTTGCGTCAAGGCCTGCATTTTGTCCCGGAAGCGCACGACATACTCGATAACCGACACTCCAGGGGTGGCCAAATCCCCTTCCCAAGCCTCTTTCACCAGAGCCAGGGGGCCCCGCACACGTCGCCCGTACAGGAGCTCAAACGGTGAGAATCCTGTTGAGGCCTGTGGAACCTCCCGGTAAGCAAATAACAGGTGTGGGAGATACCGCTCCCAGCCACGCCCATGGGAGTCGACCAACATCTTAAGCATCTGCTTTAAGGTGCCATTAAACCGCTCGCACAGGCCATTAGTCTGTGGATGGTACGGGCTGGCCACCAGATGTCGCACCTGGACTTGCTTACAGAGGGCCTCCATCAGCTGGGACATGAATTGGGTCCCCCGGTCAGTGAGCATTTCCTGGGGAAAACCCACTCGGGAGAAAATCTCCAGCAATGCGGTGGCCACCTTGTCAGCCCGAATGGACGACAAGGCCACTGCTTCTGGGTACCGGGTGGCATAGTCCACTACCGTCAGTATGAAGCGTTTCCCGGAGCTGCTGGGGATGGCCAGCGGGCCGACCAGATCCACAGCCACCCTCCTGAAAGGCTCATCGATGATTGGCAGAGATACTAGTGGGGCTTTGGGGTGTGGCCCCGCCTTCCCCACTCTCTGACAGGTTTCACACGAACGGCAGTAGGCAGCCACATCGGCCCCCATTTTTGGCCAGTAGAAATGCTGGTTTAACCTGGCCTTGGTCTTAGCGATCCCTAGGTGTCCGGCCATCGGAATCTCATGTGCGATCCGCAACAACTCCATCCGGAACGGATAGGGTACCACCAACTGTCGGTCCCTGGGCCACGCCTCCAGTGAACCCTGCTGGACCGTGGCCCGGTACAGCCGTCCTTGGTCCCAGACCACTCGCTCCGGGTCCGAGTCCGAGGGAGGCTGTGCCGCCTGCTCCTTAAGAGCTTTCAGGCTGTCGTCAGCTTCTAACGCTGCCTGAAACCCCTGACTAGATGTGGCCAGAATCGACGAGACTGTCACATCTTCGGTCAGTACCCCGGGACCTGTGTCCTGGCCTCCACCTGACTCGGCTGCCACTGGGTCAGAAGGGGAAGAGCTATCGGACCTCTGGGAGGCCCCTTGGCTTCCAGCACTCCCACTGCGGGTGACAGCGGCCACAGCCGCTGCGACCGTGGGTCGTGCCTGCTCCTCCTCCGTTCCTGACCAAGTCGCCGGTTCAGGCAGACCTACCTGGCTTCCTGACACCCCGGTTGTGGGGGAACCATGCACCGAGATCTTACCTGGGAGCACTTCCGCTCCTGGACCGGCCCCAATCTCACCTGCCTGTTCCCCTCCTGCAGCAACAGAACCCCGCTGTGAAATCTCTGGGGACCCCACATTTGCTGTGGTAGCCCCCACCCCACACACTGGTCCTCCCCCTGCAGCACCCTGCTCTCTGCTTATCCCTGCAGAGGGCA
The DNA here is from genome assembly GCF_048569485.1 of Anomaloglossus baeobatrachus. NCBI lineage: Eukaryota > Metazoa > Chordata > Amphibia > Anura > Aromobatidae > Anomaloglossus > Anomaloglossus baeobatrachus. The sequence continues at coordinate 186,942,856 of NC_134362.1, read as the reverse complement.
ACAGATCCCAGCTCACAGGCTGATTACTTGTAGAGGCATTGTCACACCTTTCTCTGACCCCCTCCCCTGTCACAGCTGCAGCTGTGTGTGTGTCTATGGTGTCTATGCAAGCAGAAATATCAGAGTTCACTCCCTCCTCCCTTACATCATTCATAGATAACACATTAACATTGTCCGGAGGCATGTCAGTACTGGCTGAAGGTTCAGCCCTTGGTTGGGGCCCAAACTGGGAGGTTATCTGCCCCAAATCTGTCCCAAGTAGCACGTTTGCGGGGATCCGATCAGTTACCCCCACCTCCCTCACCCCTCGCCCTGCGCCCCAGTCCACATAAATGTCAGCAACAGGCAGCGCCGGGTCAATGCCTCCAATCCCGGAGACAGCGAGGGTTTTTCCAGGGATCAAGTCTTGGGGGGACACCATCTCAGGCCGCACCAGAGTCACCTCCGAGGCGCTGTCTCGCAGTCCCATGGTCACAGACCGGCCGACGGTGACAGGTTGGAAGCTGTCCAGGGACCTACCACCACCCCCACCCACACAATACACCTTGGGCGGCCCTTGGGACGGGGACGGAGCCGGGGCCTTGGGACGCTGAGGGCACATGGCCTTGAAGTGTCCAGGTAGGTTGCACTGGTGGCACCGTCTTGGTTCTGCCACGGGCCTGGAGAGGGGAGTTGAGGGGGACACCCCCTGCAGTCTAGGGGCAGGTGGGGCAGTCGCAGAGTTCATCTTACCCCCTCTCCAGGTGCTGCTGGTGGCTGCTCTCCTGGCCTCAGGAGCCCGATTGTTGGTGTAGTCATCGGCCAGGGCAGCTGTAGCCGTGGACCCCTTTGGCTTCTGGTCTCGGATGAACTGGCGGAGATCCTCAGGGCAGTTCCACAAGAGTTGCTCCGTGATGAACAAGTCCAGGATCTCCGGTCCGGTGGAAAGCTGCAGGCCTTGGGTCCAGTGGTCGGCAGCTCGGGCAAGTGCCCGCCGGTGGTCAGCCCAGGAGTCCTTTGGTCCCTTCTGTAGGCTCCGGAACTTCTTGCGGTAGGACTCTGGAGTGAGGTTGTACTGTTGGATCAGGGCCCGCTTGATGGTGTCGTAGCCCTGATCTGCCTCAGCAGGCAAGTCCCCAAGGATATCCAGGGCCTTACCCCTTAAACGGGGGGTCAGGTATTTGGCCCACTGGTCCTTGTCCAGATGGTGCTGCAGGCAAGTCCGTTCAAAAGCAGTCAAGAAAGAGTCCAAGTCTCCATCCTTCTCCAGCACTGGGAAGTCCTCAACACGGACCTTTGGAAGTTTGGTGTCTTGAAGGTCACGTGTGGCTGATGAGGGCCGGAGCTGAGCTAGCTGCAGCTGGTAGTCACGCTCTGCCTGGCGCTCTTCACGTGCTGCTTGCCGCTCCGCAGCCTCACGCACTGCTTGCCGCTCCGCAGCCTCAGCGTCACGCGCTGCCTGTCGCTCACGCTCGGCCATGAGTATCTCGTAGGTATCCCGGTCTCCAGCCTGGAGAAGGGCCATAGCCATTTGAAGAAGGCTATCCGAGCCTCCCAGGCTCGGTGGAATGGCACGTGGTGATCTGCGGCCCGCTGCGGAGCCTGGTGCTTCACTGTCCATTGCAGAGCGGAGGGCTGGCATCTGGCTCGTTGAGGACCCTTGGGTGAGCTGCTCCTCATCTTGTCCATAATTGCCAGGTTGTGCGCTGTCCTCTGCAGAACGGTTTTCTGGCGTCGAGCTCCTGGAGGGCTCGTGGACAACCTCCTCATCGTCTCTGGCCTGAGCATCGGCCATTCCTTTGGCTTTGCTCCTGGTGCTCTCAGCCATTGTTGCAGACTTTGGTCACTGACACAGAACTGACACCTGATGCCTCCACACACCTTACAGTATCTGCACTCTGACACTCTAGTGTTGAGCTAGTCTGAAGACCCCAGCAGCCACAGCTGCTGCAGGCAGTCTTTAGTGTCTGGGAGTATGGGTCTCACACTCACACACACTATTATCTCGATCCCACCGCTTGCCACCAATATGTCACGAACCACCGGGGGGGTCACTCAGAAATCCCCCGCGCTGGCTACCAGTACGTCACAATCGGGGGGTAACAAGTGGGGGTCACCCCTCCTTTATACCTCCCGACCGACAGACAGAGCACGTGATGCGCTCTCTAGCGCCCCTCTTATAGTCAGGCCAATTATGGAATTGCCCGACAATAAGCAAGGAGGCCGCTATACTACTTATGCCGATTATTGAAGGGTCCCCGGTGAGAGTAGGGTATATATTCCCCCGACCTCCGCGGGCGGAATATATAAAATCTCCCCGAATCTCACTGGCCTCCCCACAATAATCCTTGGCACAAACTCGCTGCCACCAACCGCTTCACGGTAACTATTAGCCGAACACACAGACGTGGGATTCAAGATCGAGATAACAGAACAGCCCAAGATTAATTATATAATTTAATCAGCCTAAAGCACACTAGAAACTACAATATATACAATAGGGAATCTACAGAATATACATATGTCAGAGTACAGTTACAGATAAAGCATGGTTTACAAACAGGCATACACAGTTCCAGCAGTTACCTTGTGCGTCTGGCCACAGGGGGGCGCTGTAGGCCAGGTTTCTAGGATCCTTCCCACAGATGTTTCCTACACGTGACCCCCAGCGAAAGAACCCTGGAAAATGGCCGAAGTAGGGTTATCAACCTGGGCAAATCCAGGTCCCCTCCTACCTTCGTGACCTCAGAGGGAGCACTGCTCCACCCCTGGCTTGAGTTATGGACAATATCCCAACATGGAATATGGGCCATAACTTTGCCTGGGAGCGTCGTAGGCGGACGCCAACGCTCTCATTGTGACAGCTATGAATTTAGCTACGGAACGAGAGGACTCATGACTTGTCTACTAGTTCCCCATTGGCTGATATCACGCCTGGGGTATTTCCCCAGGTCCTGCTCCCATAAAAAGGGTGTGCCAGCATCGTCCGCATGCGGAGACACCATTTTTATGGTTGCCATATTTATCGGAAATATGGCTTGCGAGATATGAACCATTTTTTACTGGAGTCGTTCTGTCTGGATACTTCCATAGCCTTGCTAATTAGATAGCAGCCCCTACTACAGGGTCACGGCAGGGAGTCATCCTGTGTCCATTGTTCCCACATCACCTAATCTCCATATCACAGGAGATGGCTGTTGGAGGTGTAAGTGGGATGTGACACCTTCCCAGATGGTGGACATTGAGAACAAGAAGGGAGGGGGCACTGCCATGGAGTGATGAGAGCGATTATGACTGGAAGTCATAATTCATCTTCATATCCCAGGGTTTGCCTCACAGGTTGAGGTACCCATTGCGGGTACGGAGGCTGGAGCCCACATGCTGCTTTCCTTCCCCATCCCCCTTAGGGCTCTGGGTGAAGTGGGATCTTACCGGTCTCCAGGCACTGAGACCGTGCTCCATCCACGGCCCCTGGGGAATCTGCTGGACATGGAGCTGAGTATCGTCAGGGACAGGGCCCTGCTACTTCAAGGTACTCTGTGTCCCCGCACAGACCGCACACAGACACACTGCAGCATTGCTGGGTGTGTTAGTGCGCCGGGGACAACAGCGCTGCGCGCTGGTGCCATTCCTATCTACAGCTCTGCTGAGTGGATAAATGTATTAGAAACTGCCGCGCCGGCCGCTGTTGTCAGTTTTTTTCGCTGCGGCGCGGCTGGGACTTGTGGTGCGCCGGGGACTTCCGCGCTGGCCGTGCATATATGACGGCCGCGCTTATTACTCGAGTCCCCGGCTTTTGCGGCCTAGTTTCGGTTCGTTCCCGCCCCCAGGCCTGCCAGTCAGGGGAAGGGCGGGACGCTGTATAGAACATCAGCGCTGAGAGCTGGAGTCTGTTTTACATACTCCAGCCCTCACACTGGGCACAGTGGGACGCTAGTTTCCCGCACTTTGTTTGAGGCACGCCCACGGTCCGCCCCTCTTCACAGGACGCCGGCAGCCATTCCTGTGTGCAGTCTGAGCTGGAGAGGGGAGACTGGGAGACCCAGACACGGGATTCTGGCGACCACACACTCGCTTTTGAGCGGGCGGTAAGCAGCCCTCAAGGGCTGACCCCCACTAGTGCCGAAGTGTACATTTGTATTTTTATGCTTGCATGCTATACATTGCACTGTACGGTCGCTGGTGATTCTCTGCTATACTCCCTCCTAGATTACTCAGAGGAGACAACAGCATGTCGTCCGCAAGAAGCAAAGGTGCCAAGGCACAGGCTTTCTATGCTGCTTGTACCGCATGTGAGACTGCTCTACCGGCAGGTTCCACTGACCCCCATTGTGTGCAGTGCTCGGCCCCTGTGACACTTGCTCGGCCGGGGCCTCTGCTAGAGGTGACCCAGGCAGAACCTCCTGTGAATACTGTCCAGGTGACGGGGACGGAGTTTGCAGTTTTTGCTGACAGATGGTCTGTGACTATGACTAAAATTCTTGAAACATTGCAGTCTAGACCAGTAACTCAGACCATGGGCACTGTTGAATCGTTGATTCCTGGTCCCCCTCAGTTGGAACAGCTTCAGGCTCCGGGGGTGTCACATGCATCCCAGGGTGACGGTTCTGACACGGACGACAGTCCCAGACAGCCTAAGCGAGCTCGCTATGAGCGGCCCTCGACTTCATCACACTGGTCAGGGTCCCAGCAGGAGGACTCTCTGTATGATGAGGCGGAGATAGCTGATCAGGATTCTGATCCTGAAACCGCTCTCAATCTGGATACACCTGATGGTGACGCCATAGTGAATGATCTTATAGCGTCCATCAATAGAATGTTGGATATTTCTCCCCCAGCTCCTCCAGTGGAGGAGTCAGCTTCACAGCAGGAGAAATTCCATTTCAGGTATCCCAAGCGTAAATTAAGTGTATTTCTGGACCACTCTGACTTTAGAGAAGCAGTCCAGAAACACCACGCTTATCCGGATAAGCGTTTCTCCAAACAGCTTAAGGATACACGTTATCCTTTTCCCCCTGACGTGGTCAAAAGCTGGACCCAGTGTCCCAAGGTGGATCCTCCAATCTCCAGGCTTGCGGCTAGATCCTTAGTTGCAGTGGAAGATGGGGCGGCACTTAAAGATGCCACTGACAGACAGATGGAGCTCTGGTTGAAATCCATCTATGAGGCTATCGGCGCGTCGTTGGCTCCAGCATTCGCAGCCGTATGGGCACTCCAAGCTATTTCAGCTGGTCTTACACAGATTGACACGGTCACACGTACATCTGCTCCGCAGGTGGCGCCCTTGACCTCTCAAATGTCGGCATTTGCGTCTTACGCGATTAATGCTGTCCTAGACTCTACGAGCCGTACGGCAGTGGCGTCCGCCAACTCCGTGGTTTTACGCAGAGCCTTGTGGTTAAGAGAATGGAAGGCAGATTCTGCTTCCAAAAAGTGTTTAACCAGTTTGCCATTTTCTCGTGACCGACTGTTTGGTGAGCGTTTGGATGAAATCATTAAACACTCCAAGGGTAAGGATTCATCCTTACCTCAGCCCAGACAAAACAAACCCCAACAGAGGAGGGGACAGTCGGGGTTTCGGTCCTTTCGAGGCTCAGGCAGGTCCCAATTCTCCTCGTCCAAAAGGACTCAAAAGGATCAGAGGAGCTCAGATTCTTGGCGGACTCAGTCACGCCCAAAAAAGACAGCCGGAAGACCCGCTACCAAGGCGGCTTCCTCATGACTTTCGGCCTCCTCTCTCCGCATCCTCGGTCGGTGGCAGGCTCTCCCGCTTTGGCGACATTTGGCTGCCACAGGTCAAAGACCGTTGGGTGAGAGACATTCTGTCTCACGGGTACAGGATAGAGTTCAGCTCTCGTCCTCCAACTCGCTTCTTCAGAACTTCTCCACCTCCCGACCGAGCCGATGCTCTGCTGCAAGCAGTGTCCACTCTAAGGCGGAAGGAGTGGTGACCCCCGTTCCTCTTCAGGAACAAGGTCACGGTTTTTACTCCAATTTGTTTGTGGTGCCAAAAAAGGACGGGTCGTTCCGTCCCGTTCTGGATCTAAAACTGCTCAACAAGCACGTACAAACCAGGCGGTTCCGGATGGAATCCCTCCGCTCCGTCATCGCCTCAATGTCTCAAGGAGATTTCCTAGCATCTATAGACATCAAGGATGCTTATCTCCACGTGCTGATTGCTCCAGAGCACCAGCGTTTTCTACGCTTCGTTATAGGAGGCGAACACCTTCAGTTCGTAGCTCTGCCCTTCGGGCTGGCGACAGCCCCACGAGTCTTCACCAAGGTCATGGCAGCAGTAGTAGCAGTCCTGCACTCTCAAGGTCACTCTGTGATCCCGTATTTGGACGATCTACTTGTCAAGGCACCCTCTCAAGAGGCATGCCAACACAGCCTGAACGTTGCGCTGGAGACTCTCCAGAGTTTCGGGTGGATCATCAACTTTTCAAAGTCAAATCTAACCCCGACCCAATCGCTAACATATCTTGGCATGGAGTTTCATACTCTCTCAGCGATAGTGAAGCTTCCGCTGGACAAACAGCGTTCACTACAGACAGGGGTGCAATCTCTCCTTCAAGGCCAGTCGCACCCCTTGAGACGCCTCATGCACTTCCTAGGGAAGATGGTAGCAGCAATGGAAGCAGTCCCTTTCGCGCAGTTTCATCTGCGTCCACTACAATGGGACATTCTCCGCCAATGGGACGGGAAGTCGACGTCCCTCGACAGAGACGTCTCCCTTTCTCAGGCGGCCAAGGAATCTCTTCGGTGGTGGCTTCTTCCCACCGCATTGTCGAAAGGAAAGTCCTTCCTACCCCCATCCTGGGCAGTAGTCACGACAGACGCGAGTCTATCGGGGTGGGGAGCAGTGTTTCTCCACCACAGGGCTCAAGGTACGTGGACTCAGGAAGAGTCCACCCTTCAGATCAATGTTCTGGAAATCAGAGCAGTGTATCTTGCCCTACAAGCCTTCCAGCAGTGGCTGGAAGGCAAGCAGATCCGAATTCAGTCGGACAACTCCACAGCGGTGGCATACATCAACCACCAAGGAGGAACACGCAGTCGGCAAGCCTTCCAGGAAGTCCGGCGGATTCTGACGTGGGTGGAAGACACGGCATCCACCATATCCGCAGTTCACATCCCAGGCGTGGAAAACTGGGAAGCAGACTTCCTCAGTCGCCAGGGTATGGACGCAGGGGAATGGTCCCTTCACCCGGACGTGTTTCAGGAGATCTGTCGCCGCTGGGGGATGCCGGACGTCGACCTGATGGCGTCACGGCACAACAACAAGGTCCCGGTTTTCATGGCACGGTCTCACGATTACCGAGCTCTGGCGGCAGACGCCTTAGTTCAAGATTGGTCGCAGTTCCGGCTACCTTATGTGTTCCCACCTCTGGCATTGTTACCCAGAGTGCTGCGCAAGATCAGGGCCGACTGCCGCCGCGCCATCCTCGTCGCTCCAGACTGGCCGAGGAGGTCGTGGTACCCAGATCTGTCGCACCTCACGGTAGGCCAACCGTGGGCACTACCAGACCGACCAGACTTGCTGTCTCAAGGGCCGTTTTTCCATCTGAATTCTGCGGCCCTGAACCTAACTGTGTGGCCATTGAGTCCTGGATCCTAGCGTCTTCAGGATTATCTCGAAAAGTTATTGCCACCATGAGACAGGCTAGAAAACCATCCTCCGCCAAGATCTACCACAGGACGTGGAAGATATTCTTATCTTGGTGCTCTGCTCAGGGAGTTTCTCCCTGGCCTTTTGCATTGCCTACTTTTCTTTCCTTCCTGCAATCCGGGTTGGAAAAAGGTTTGTCGCTCAGCTCCCTTAAAGGACAAGTCTCAGCGCTATCTGTATTTTTTCAGAAACGCCTAGCACGACTTCCTCAGGTACGCACGTCCCTGCAAGGAGTTTCTCATATCGTCCCTCCTTACAAGCGACCGTTAGAGCCCTGGGATCTGAACAGGGTTCTAATTGCTCTCCAGAAGCCGCCTTTCGAGCCTATGAGGGATGTTTCCCTTTCTCGTTTTTCACAGAAAGTTGCCTTTCTAGTAGCGGTCACGTCTCTTCGGAGAGTGTCCGAGCTAGCGGCACTGTCATGCACATCTCCCTTCCTGGTTTTTCACCAGGACAAGGTGGTTCTGCGTCCGATTCCGGAGTTTCTCCCTAAGGTGGTATCCCCCTTTCATCTCAATCAGGATATCACCTTACCTTCCTTGTGTCCTCATCCAGTTCATCAATTTGAAAAAGGTTTGCATTTGTTGGATCTGGTCAGAGCACTCAGGATCTACATTTCCCGCACGGCGCCCTTGCGCCGCTCGGATGCACTCTTTGTCCTTGTCGCTGGTCAGCGTAAAGGATCGCAAGCTTCCAAATCCACACTGGCTCGGTGGATCAAGGAACCAATTCTTGAATCCTACCGTTCTGCTGGGCTTCCGGTTCCCTCAGGGCTGAAGGCCCATTCTACCAGAGCCGTGGGTGCGTCCTGGGCATTACGGCACCAGGCTACGGCTCAGCAGGTGTGCCAGGCGGCTACCTGGTCGAGTCTGCACACTTTTACCAAGCATTATCAGGTGCATACCTACGCTTCGGCGGACGCCAGCCTAGGTAGACAAGTCCTTCAGGCGGCGGTTGCTCACCTGTAGGACAGGGCTGTTTGACGGCCCTATCACGAGGTATTCTTTACCCACCCAGGGACTGCTTTTGGACGTCCCAATTGTCTGGGTCTCCCAATTAGGAGCGACAAAGAAGAAGGGAATTTTGTTTACTTACCGTAAATTCCTTTTCTTCTAGCTCCAATTGGGAGACCCAGCACCCGCCCTGTTTTCTTAGGGATTTTTGTTTTTTTCGGGTACACATGTTGTTCATGTTGAATGGTTTCAGTTCTCCGATGTTTCTTCGGATTGAATTTGTCTTTAAACCTGTTATTGGCTTTCCTCCTTCTTGCTTTTGCACTAAAACTGAGGAGCCCGTGATCCCACGGGGGGTGTATAGCCAGAAGGGGAGGGGCCTTACACTTTTAAGTGTAATACTTTGTGTGGCCTCCGGAGGCAGTAGCTATACACCCAATTGTCTGGGTCTCCCAATTGGAGCTAGAAGAAAAGGAATTTACGGTAAGTAAACAAAATTCCCTTCTTCAGATGTCTGTGTTTATACAGTTCCAAGTCACACGTGCCGGTATGGTCGTCCGTGTTGTATCGGTAAAAAAGTAAGGCGCTGAAATTAATGGTGTTTTTTGGTTTTTTTTGTAAAGCCTGAAAAATTATAAATACATATATAAAGATTAAATAGAACAGATAGAATAGTGATATAGAGATAGTTAGCTTGACCAGCTGTTTTACACTATTTTTATTTTGTAATTTAAAAAAATAAATAAATGACGCGGGGTCCCCCCAATTTTCATGTCTAGAGCACAGGAACAGCAGCAGCTACAGGCAACCCGCAGTTGTCTGCTGTACCTTGGCTGGTTATGAAAAATAGTGTGGATTCCATGCTTATTTTTCAAATTTTTAGATTTAAAAAAAAGTGGGGTCCCCTCCATTTTACTAAAAAACAGCCATGGTACAGCAGACAACTGGGGGATATTAATAGGGTGGAAAGGGCCCTTTCCAGCCTTGGGGCTCATGCGCAGGTTGCGTACTTACATGCATTTACGCTGCGTTTAGCACTGCATCGTAAATGCATGCGTCCTGTGTTCACTGCCCAATCTATGTAATTGGGCATGAGACGTGCGCACATTGCTTTTTTTTTGAACACAGCGATTTGGGTGCTAAAATTTTGACCGGATCACAGGTGTAGGGGAGAGGGAGGGATTAATCTCCATCTTCTCCATTAGTTGTCTCTGCGTGTATCCAGATGTCATCCGAGGGCAGTGCGATGTTTCACACGCACCCATAGACTTGCATGAGTGCAAGTGAGTCCAGACTCCCTGCAATCGCAATATGCTGCCATTTTTCCTCAGTCCGATTTTGACTAAGACCCGCAACACACATCCGTTTTTTTTGTACGTGTGCGGTACGTATTTGCACGTACCAGAGACACGGAGACCCATGTTATTCAATGGTAGATGGCGCACACATGTAAAATCACACGTAACGTGTGTCCGTGTGGTAAGTACGTGTGTGTGCTTTTCTACACGGACATGTCCGTTTTTGGCCGGCAGCACGCAGGCACGGACTCGCTGTAGTCTATGGGTCCGTGCCTGCACGTACCGCACACAGAGTATGTCCGTGTTCAGCACGTATCGTCCGTGTCCGTTTTTAATCACAAAATCTGAAACACTTGTTACCAATCTATCAGGTCAATTGATGGCAAACAAAAACACCAGGATCTCATGATGAATGATTAACAACGTTAATTGGGTAAGAATGCGGGCCTTTAAAAACGGACAGCACACGTACGTATTTTATGTCAATACGGACATTCCACACGGCTCGCATACGCCATCACACGGATGCCATACGTACCGGAGAAACGCCCCAAAAAAACGGAACACGGACCCGAAAAACGGACCATGTCACACGGACGTTTTTTTTGCAGAAGTGTGTTTTAGGCCTAAAGAAAAGATCGCAAATCTGAGCTGCATCATTGTCTAACATGAAGCCGAGTGCAATGCGAGATTTTGTCAAGTCGTACGCCAGTGTGACTCTGGCCTTATAGACAGTGCAGTGCCCAGAAATCATGAACCTCAGTGCAACAACTGCGATCTAGTCATCTCTGTACTGAGCAGTGCTGTAACTAGAGTTTGATGGGCCACACTGCAAAGTTTGGACCCCCCCAACACAGACACACGGGGTACGGAATAATGCACCGACACTCGGGGTATGGGATAATGACACCAACATTTTGGGTACAGGATAATGACGTTAACGCTTGGCTCTTTCCCTCAGCACCCAGGTTTCCCATGATCTGAAATCCTTCTATCATCACCCAGCTTTACTATGTTCTAATATCCATCTTGTCCTCAGGACCCAGCATCCCTATGCTCTGATATTCATCTTTCCCTCAGCACCCAGCTTTCCCATATCAGAGTATCGGAAAGCTAGGTGCTGCGGGAAAGAGCCTGTTTCCATCAGCACAAAACTTTCCCATCACAAGCTTGTGTCTTTGTGCCCCTCGTATATATAGTTCTCCAAATACTATAATGACTCCCACATACATAGCCTTCCATATAGTATATTGGGTCCCACGTAACCCTTCATTTTATTAGAATGTGCCCCATTGTATTATAATGCATTTCCCATAGTTCCTCCATGTATAAGGTAGCTCTCATAGCCCTCCAATTATTATAATACAACTCCCATAGTCCTCCATATATTATAATGCACCCCCATAGTCCTCCATGTATAAGGTAGCTCTCATAGCCCTCCAATTATTATAATAAAACTCCCATAGTCCTCCATATATTATAATGCAGCAACCATAGTCCTGCATGTATTATAATGCACCGCCATAGTCCGTCATGTTTTATAATGCACCCCCGTAGTCCATGGATAAGGTAGCCCTAATAGGCCTTCATACAGTATATTGTAATGCAGCCCCCATAGTCATGCATGTATTATAATGCACCCCACAGCTCACCATGTATTATAATGTAGACCCCATAGGCCTCCATGTATAACAATGCAGCCCCCATAATTCTGCATATATTATAATTCAGCCCCCATAGTAGTCCATGTATTACTATATAATGAACTCCCATAGTACTCCATGTATTATAATGCAGCCTCCAAAGTCCTCCATATATTTTACTGAACCCCATAGTCCTGTATATACTGCACCCCATAGTCATCTATGTATAATTCACCCCATAGTACTCTATATATTATACTGCACTCAAGTCTTCCATGTATTATACTGCACCCCATAGTCCTCCGTATATTATACTGCACCCCATAGTCCTCCATGTATTAGACTGCACCCCATAGTCCTCCGTATATTATACTGCACCCCATAGTCCTCCATGTATTAGACTGCACCCCATAGTCCTCCGTATATTATACTGCACCGCATAGTCCTCCATGTATTATACTGTACACCATAGTCCTCTGTATAATATACTGCACCTCCATAGTCCCATATGTATTATAATGCCATCCCCATAGTCCTTCATATTGTATTATTCACCCCATAGTCTTTCATGTATTCTAATGCAGCCCTATGGTCCATGTATAAGGTAACGCCATTAGTCCTCATATACTGCAGCCCCCATAGTCCAATATGTATTATAACGCAGCCCCATAGTTCTTCATATTGTATTATGCAGCCCCATAGTTCTCCATGTATAATGCACCCTCGCATTCCATGTATAAGGTGTCCTTCATATTGTATTTTGCAGCCCCATAATCCTCTATATATAATGCACCCCTATAGTCCATGTATAAGGTAACTCCATTAGTCCTCCATCCAATGCAACCCCCATAGTCCTATATGTATTATAATGCACCCCATAGTCCTTCATATTGGATTATGCAGCCCCATAGTCCTCCATTTATAATGCACCCCTATAGTCCATGTAAAAGGGATCCTTCATATAGTATTATGTACCCCTTATATTCCTCCATATAGTATTATGCACCCCTAATTTTCCTCCATATAGTATAATACACCCCTTATATTCCTCCATATAGTAGTATACACCCCTTATATTCCTCCATATAACAGTATGCACCCTTTATATTCCGCCATATACTAGTATGCAGCCCCCATAAAGTGCACCACCATATTGGGTGCCCCAATATAATATTGTGCGCCAACATATAGTTATATGCAGCCCCCATATACTATTTTGCAACCCCCATATAGTAGTATGCTTCCCCATAGTCCTCAGGCCGTCCTTTTTAAATACACAAATATACTCACTTCTCTTCATTCCCTCACTGCCCCAGTCTCCTCAGCGTGTGTCCACTGTTCTGCCACTCCGACATTTTAGCAAAGCGGCACGCAGTAGTGACGTCACCGCACTGCTCTGTGCTGACTAGAGATGAGCGAATCTCTTAAGGCTCGAGTTCGGTTCGGTTTGTCGAACGGAGGCTCCGTTCGACGAACGTTCGTCGAACCTCTCAAACCCCATTGAAAACAATGGCAGGCAACCACAATCACATAAAAACACATTATTCATGTATACATACAGTTAATAAACATTGCCATAACTCTTAAAGGTCCCCGTGATGCGTCCTGCACTCTGTCTCCCGCCGCTTTTCCTTCCGATAATCGCTGTGTCCTCCCGGTAACCAGCACTGATGATAGGACCTTCGTGACGTAAAAAAAAAAGCATGTGACCAGTCACGTGTCCATTATCTCATTGGCTACAGACTGGTCACATGGCTAGACGTCATGCTAGGTCCTGTCAGTGCATCTCTCCGGTACGTGGTGATCGTTCCAGCATCTCCGTGTACCGGCGAAATTCTCTGGCACATGGTTGGCTTCCCCGTTCCTGCATGTGGGCGCTCTTTACAGAGTCAGCCCACATTCAAGGACTGGCTGCCACAGCTGGTGAATAACGGAGATCACCGTTGCTATAGCAACCTGCCTGTCAGCGGTGACGTCACCGTTACAGCACGCAGCTTCTGCTCACTCACTGAGTGAATAGACTGCACGGGAGAGCAGCAGCGTCTTCCTCCCATGCTGTGCTGTCTGATGTAGCAGAGCTGCATGGATTGAAGGAGAAAGAAGACAGAAGACCATGGATCGTGGAGGGGTGAGAGGGAGCAATAAACAATAAACATGGAGTCTCTAAGTGTGTCTGTGTATTTATTTCTATTAAAGTATTTTTTCTCTGTGTGGTGTCTTTTTTTTAACCCTTTATTGGAGATTCTTAATGGCCGGGTCAAACTTGCCTGACATTAAGAATCTCTGGCTTAATACTAGCTAGTAAAACAAATTAACCCATTATTACCCAGCAAGCCACACGGCTTCAGGGCTGCTGGAAGAGTTGGATACAGCGCCAGATGATGGCGCTTCTATGAAAGCGCCATTTTCTGGGGCGGCTGCCGACTGCAATTCACAGCAGAGGGGCCCAGAAAGCTCAGGCCAACCTGTGCTGCGGATTCCAATCCCCAGCTGCCTAGTTGTACCTGGCTGGATACAAAAATGGGGCGAAGCTTATGTCGATTTTTTTTAATTATTTCATGAAATTCGTGAAATAATTAAAAAAAGGGCTTCCCTATTTTTTTAGTTCCCAGCCGGGTACAAAAAACAGCTGGGGGTTGGGGGCAGCCTGGCTACCATACAAAAAATATGGCGAAGCCAATGTCATTTTTTTGGTGGGCAAAAAACTCCTGCATACAGTTCTGGATGGAGTATGCTGAGCCTTGTAGTTCTGCAGCTGCTGTCTGCTCTCCTGCATACATTAGAGAATGGAGCATGCTGAGCCTTGTAGTTCTGCAGCTGCTGTTTGCTCCCCTCCATACAGACAGGCAGCAGACAGCAGCTGCAGAACTACAAGGCTCAGCATATTCCATCCAGGACTGTATGCATGAGTTTTTTGCCCTCCAAAAAAATTACGTGGGCTTCGCCATGTTTTTGTATGCTAGCCAGGTACAGCAGGCAGCTATGGACTGCCCCCAATCCCCAGCTGCCTATTTGTACCCGGCTGGGAATCAAAAATATAGGGAAGCCCTTTTTTTTTTTTTAATTATTTCATGAATTTCATGAAATAAATAAAAATAAAATGACGCCCAATTTTTGTGTCAAGCCAGATACAGCTAGGCAGCTGGTGATTGAAATCCGCAGCTCAGGGTGCCAAAGCTTTCTGGGCATCCCTGCTGAGAATTGTAGTCCGCAGCCATCCCAGAAAATGGCGCTTTCATAGAAGCGCCATCTTCTAGCGCTGTATCCAACTCTTCCAGCTGCCCTGGTGATGGGTGGCTCGCTGGGTAATAATGGGGTTAGTGCTAGCTTTATATTATCAACTGGCCCTAAGCCCGAAATTCATGGTATCACGACAATATTAGATATGGCCACCATGCATTTCTAGTACAGATAAAAAAAACAACACACAGAAAAATATTTTTATTAGAAATAAAACACAACACAATTAGTGACTCCATCTTTATTGAAAAAAAGAACCTCCCTCCGCAGTAATCCTGGGTCAAGGGTCCCGCGCCGTCCAATCTGGATCCAATATCATCTGATCAGTTTGCTGGAAGGCAAAGCAATCAGATGATGTGTCAGGTTCAAGTGCCTGAATCACATGACACAGCAGCTGATTGTATAAACGGCTTTTATACAATCAGCTGATGCATCAGTGCAAAAAAAAACCCTAAAAACTACACACTTCAGTGCAGACTCCTGTCCGACAGCATCATCTGATAGTTTAGCCGGCCGGGCGGTAAAAAGCCGGCCTCACTGCTCGACTTATAGTGTCAGCTGATGCTGTCAGGTGACCGCATCAGTTGATCATCGCCAGGTCTGAGAGAGAGAAAGAAGAGAAAAAAAGAGAAGAGAGAGAGGAGAGAGAGAGGAGAGAGAGAGAAGAGGCCTATATACCATGGCAGAGCTAGCAGACCTCAGAAGGACCAACTCCAAGAGACCTACAAAGAAACAAGGCCAATAATGGTTTGACAAAGAATGCAAGACACTGCGCAACTCCCTAAGGGTAGCCTTAAATCAAAAACACAGAGACCCGGACAACAAGGAGCTAAGAGCGGTCCATGACACCCTACAGAGGCAATACAAGCGAACCCTCAAGGAGAAAAAACAAAAGCACATCTCCCACAAACTGCAGCAGCTTGAGGACTCCCTCCAGGACAACTCATTCTGGGAGACCTGGAGCCATATCGGTACAAATCCCAAGCAAAGCACCCTCCACATTCAAAATGGCAACATCTGGTTCAAGGGCCTCTACAAGAATATCCCAGAAGAAGACCTAACCCCAGAACAAGAGCATCTAATGACTAAATTGAGGGACATGGAGGAGACAATCAAGGACTTTCAAAATCCCCTGGACATACCAATCAGTGTGCTGGAAATAAAAGACAGAATCAAACTGCTAAAATGTAAGAAGGCCGCGGGCAGTGATGGCATCCTGCCAGAGATGATCAAATGCAGTTCCCCAGAAATACATGCAGCACTGGCTAAACTATTCACCCACGTCCTGGGTGCCGGCTACTTCCCAAAGAGCTGGAATCAAGGTCTCATAACGCCCATCTACAAGAATGGAGACCGGTATGACCCAGCAAACTACAGAGGGATCTGTGTCAACAGCATTCTGGGAAAACTGTTTAACAGCATCATTAATAAAAGGATCATCACCTTCCTCACCCAGCGGGACACCCTCAGCAGAAGCCAAGCTGGGTTCATGCCAAACCACCGCACCACGGACCACATTTACACCCTGCAAAGCCTCATCAAGACCCACATCCACGGCAAAAAACAGGGGAAAATATTTGCATGTTTCGTGGACTTCAAAAAGGCATTTGACTCAGTGTGGCATCCAGGCCTGTTCCTGAAACGTCTGGAGAGCGGAATAGGTGGCAGAACCTACGACGTGATCAAGAGCTCATACACTGAGAACCGGTGCAGCGTGAAGGTGAACAGGAAGAGGGCGGCCTTCTTCCGACAGGGCCGTGGGGTCAGACAGGGCCGCAGCCTGAGCCCAACTCTATTCAACATCTATATAAATGGACTAGCAGCAGCTCTAGAGTCCTCCCCCACTCCAGGCCTCAGTCTGCATGACCGCGAGGTGAAGATCCTGCTGTACGCAGATGACCTCCTGCTGCTTTCCCCAACCGAGAGAGGCCTCCAAGATAGCCTGGCAGTACTGGAAACATTCAGCACCACATGGGCGCTTCCCATCAACCAAAAGAAGACCAAAGTCATGGTGTTTCAGAAGAGGAACCAGAACAAAATAAACACTCCCTCCTTCACATTAAATGGCTCCATTCTGGAGAACACCAGCAGCTACACCTACCTCGGTCTGGAGCTAAGCAATAACGGGAGCCTCAAGCAAGCAGCAGAAGCCCTGAAAGGAAAAGCATGCAGAACCTTCCGCGCCATCAGAAGACAACTATATCACCTAAAACCACCGGTGAGAGTCTGGCTCAAGATATTCGACAGCGTCATCACCCCTATACTGCTATATGGCAGCGAGGTATGGGGCCCAGTGACCTACCCAGACCACACAAAGTGGGATTCCAGCCCAACCGAAGTCTTCCACATGGAGTTCTGTATATATCTCCTCCAAGTCAATCGCAGCACCTCAAACATAGTCTGTCGGGCAGAGCTGGGCCGATTCCGCTTATGGCTCAGTATACACAAGAGGGCGCTATCACACCAGGCACACATACAGAACAGCAACCCCAGCTCCTACCATCATAAAGCCCTGCTGAGCCGGAGCCCAGAGCAAGCCAGGAACCCCGGCAGCCAGTTGTTAGAACCAGGATGACGGGTAGGCCCAGGAGGTGGATCCACTGGACTGAGCACCCCACCGAGGGCAAGGTGCCCGGTAGCCGGAGCACTACGGGTAGCAGGACAGTCCGTTCAGAGGAGTGGAGTGAAGAAGTCCCTGCGACCACAGAGTCTCTCTCTGAAGGTAGTCCGGGTGACGGAGCTCAGGTTCGGAGGCCGGGATGATGTCAGGCAGAGTCCGGAACCAGCTGAGCGAGGAGGTCGGTCACCACACGGATCCAGGGATCGGAGACGGTAGGGACTGACGAGAGGCCGGCCAGTCAACGTTCGGAGTTCTGGAACCGTCAGGACCGGTTGGCGAGACAGGAGCGGCTCTACAAGAGAGATAGGTGAGTACGGGACTAGGCACAGGGGGACCTGACTCCTAGCTTAGCAAACACGAAGAACAGGCCCCGCCCACTTGGAAAGGAACCCCCTATATACCCTGTACCTGAGTCTTCAATATCCTGTTGGAGGACGCTGGCCCTTTAAGAGAGGGTCAATGACCGTGCGCGCGCCCTAACGCGCATGCGCGAGGCCTGGGTGCCAGAAGCCAGAGCAGGAAGCGGTGCACAGGAGGCAGGAGTGCCGGGCTGGCTCAGCGTCGCCGACGGGAGCGGGGACCGGGTCGCCTGGAGGACGCAGGTGAGGGAGCATGGAGGCTGTGGAGCAGGGGACCGGGGAGCGTGGCACAGCAGCGGGGAAGCGTGGCACGGGAGCCGGGGAGCGTGACACGGGAGCCGGGGAGCGTGACACGGGAGCCGGGGAGCGTGACACGGGAGCGGGGAAGCGTGGCAGGGGAGCGTGGCACGGGAGCCGGGGAGCGTGGCACCAGTACAACCAAAGTCAGCAACACACCCTGACAAAAGCCCAAATAAAAGAGATCTCAGAGAGTCGCAAGATGCAATACATAGAGGACTGGAAGAGTGAATTAGAGAACGCCCAGAAACTCACCATCTACCGGTCACTGCGGAGGGACTACACTCTGGCCCCATATCTGGAAAGGTTACGCCACCCCAAAGAAAGGCAGACCCTGAGCCTGTACAGACTGAGTGCCCACAGCCTAGAGGTGGAAACAGGGCGGCACCGACAGACATACAAGCCGCGAGAGAACAGACTGTGCCAGCACTGCCAGCAGGGGGCTCTGGAGGACGAGACGCATTTCCTACTGCACTGTGACAAATACTCAGCAGTGAGGGCTTCCCACTTCCAGAAGCTTACCACTCATACCCCGGACTTTCCATCCATGGACGAGGAGAGGAAACTCTGCATCCTACTGGGGGAAGAAGAATCAATGGTGGAGATCGCCGCCCAATATGTCATAAGCTGAGGGGAACATAAGGCCCCTAAATGGACTTCAGAGCCCAAATTGTGCCCCCAACTCCCCATAACCCTGATCCCCTGCCACCCTACTTACTGTATTTCTCTTGCTTTGGCAACACTAATTGTATTTTGGTCCTGCCAATAAAGCATATTTGAATTTGAATTTGAGAGGAGAGAGAGAGAGAGGGAAAAAGAGAAAAAAAAAGAGACTGAGAAAAAGAGAGAGAGAGAAAAATAGAGAGAGAAAGAGAGAAAAAGAGAGGAGAGAGAGAAAGAAAGAGAGACTGAAAAAAAGAGAGAGAGAAAAAGAGAGAGAAAGAGAGAAAAAGAGAGGAGAGAGAGAGGGAAAAAGAGAGAAAAAGAGAGAAAGAGAGAAAAAGAGACAGGAGAGGGAGGGAGAGAGAGAAAAAAAAGAGAGCGAGAGAAAGAGAGAGGGAGAGGGAAAAAGAGAAAAAAAAGACAGAAAAAGAGAAAGAGAGAAAGAGAAAAAGAGAGATAAAAAGAGAGAGAGAAATAGAGAAAAAGAGCGAGGAGAGAGAGAGGGTGAGAAAGAGAGAAAGAGAGAGAAAGAGAGAAAGAAAGAGAAAGAAAGAGAAAGAAAGAGAAAGAAAGAGAAAGAAAGAGAGAGAAAGAAAGAGAGAGAAAGAAAGAGAGAGAAAGAAAGAGAGAAAGAAAGAGAGGGAGAGAGAGCGAGAGAGAGAGAGAGGAGAGAGCAATGCAGCCTCATTCCGTGAACTGCTCTGATTTTAGAGGTGTGTCCCGCGGCTCACAGCTGATGTCCGGCTCCTCCCCTCAGTGCATAATTAAATTAAATTATAATTATGAATAAATATTAATTATAATTTAAAATTAAATTAAATTCTTTACCGGGACGGCCAGGATTTGAATTTGTGAACCAATGCTTCTCAGGCGAGAGCTCTAACCATTGAGCCACTGGCTCTAATGAGAAACATGGGCAGATTTGGTAATCTTTAGCTCTATACTGCAGTGGAGAATCTAGAAGCAGATTGTTCAGCTGCAAGGATGGATGGATGGATGGGCGGGTGGATGGATGGGCAGGCGGATGGATGAATGGGCGGGCAGATGGATTGATGGGCGGGCGGGCGGATGGATTGATGGATGGATGGGCGGATGGATTGATGGGCGGATGGATTGATGGATGGATGGGCGGATGGATGGACGGATGGATGGACGGATGGATGGACGGATGGATGGGCGGATGGATGGACGGATGGGCGGGCGGATGGATGGGCAGGCGGATGGATGGGCAGGCGGATGGATGTATGGGCGGGCGGATGGATGTATGGGCGGGCGGATGGATTGATGGATTGATGGGCGGATGGATTGATGGATGGATGGGCGGATGGATAGACGGATGGATGGGCGGATGGATGGACGGATGGATGGACGGATGGATGGGCGGATGGATGGACGGATGGGCGGGCGGATGGATGGGCAGGCGGATGGATGGGCAGGCGGATGGATGAATGGGCGGGCGGGCGGATGGATGTATGGGCGGGCGGATGGATTGATGGATGGATGGGCGGATGGATGGGCGGATGGATGGGCGGATGGATGGGCGGGCAAACACCGGCAGTACCGCACTCATCACCGCAGGCACTACCACCACCATCATCACCGCAGACACTACAACCCCCATCAACCTCCCCTCAAGGCATAATTAAATTAAATTATAAATAAATAATAATTGTAATTTAAAATAAATTAAATTTTTTACCGGGACAGCTTGGACTTGAACTCATAAACTAATGCTTCTTAGGCGAGCGCTCTAACCATTGAGCCACTGGCTCTAATGAGAAACACAGGCAGATTTGGTAATCTTGATGTCTGCATTGCACTGAAGTCTCCGGTGACAGCGCGATTCCCTTCAGGTGCTACGTGGAGAGGACACAGCGATCGTGTTCTACGGTGCTCCCTGTGATCTTCATGTAGCAGAGCTGACAGTGTCATGTGGATTACTTCGGACCTGGATTGTTGGTTGGGGATTAATAAAGAGGTAAATTAGGTGTTTTTGTCTTTTATTCCAAATAAAGGATGTTTCGTTGTTTCACTTACAGGTTAATCATGGAAGGTGTCTCGGGGAGACGCCTGCCATAATTAACTAATTATTACCCCGATTGCCACCGCACCAGGGCAATTCGGGATGAGCTGGGTAGAGTCCCGGGACTGCCGCATCTAATGGATGCAGCAATTCCGGGCAGCTGCTGTGTGATATTGTTAGGGTGGTGGGCTCCCCATAATGTGGCACTCTCCATCCTGACAATACCAGCCTCCAGCCGTGCGGCTTTATCTAGGCTGGTATCAAATATGGGGGGAACTGCATTTTTTTTTTCTTCATTATTTACTTTACTGCACGATATAGACCTGCACGCCGGCGCCTGTGATTGGTTGCAGTGAGACAGCTGTCACTCATCGTGGGGTCGTGTCTAACTGCAACCAATCATGGGCGCCGGCGGGCGGGGAAAGCACGGAATAACTAATTGAATAATGAAGCGGTAGCCATATTCAAATGAGGAAATGCCGCTGGAGATTTGTGACAGCCGTGCAGCGAGGTGCCCGTGATCGGTGAGTAGGAAAGAGAGAGGGATTGTACTGGGGACGTAGGACGCATGCAGATAGCAACGTGCGCACATTGCCTTACTGTGAAAAGCCACGTTTGTGGTGATCGAACCGTTCTCGAACGTAACTCGAACTGCCGAACTTTTAGCAAATCGTTCGAGTTCGTCGAACGACTCGAACATCCCCCAAAATCACCCGAACATGAAATTGGCGAACCTCGAACATCGCTCATCTCTAGTGCTGACACATCAGAGTATCACAGATGCAGAGCGGGAGAATGATGAGAAAGGGGCTGTTCTACTCCTCTCATCATTCCTTTCAATTGTATTGGCATCTGTGATGCCGATGTAAATGAAAGTGTGATCCTCGTCAGGGGGCCCGCGGGAGGGGGGGGCGATGCCAGCCCTGGCATCGAGCCTTATAGCGGTGAAGTGGCCTTCCTCTATTGGTGGTATGCCCCTGGTGGAGGCTACAGGGAGATCATCAAATAATCCACTCCAATCTAGACAGCTCACTAGTGAATCATCTAGAATGGAGTTGCTAAAATGAGGTTCTCAAAAAGCAACTACAATCCAATATTGTAGATTGTGACGACTCTGCTGCGCTTTGTTACGCTTCTCCCTGTAAGGTTCTGCCCAATCTTCAGAAAAACATCCATTCTAGTCACTTCAGCTCCGACCTGTCTATAGTGGAGGCTATGATGAGATCCTCAAAAAATCCACTCAGGTACAATGTGTATATTATGAGCATTTTCGGCTGCGCTCTGTTACGTTTTTTGGTCTGAGGCTCCTCCCACTCTTCCAAAAATCCATTCCAGTCACCTCAGTACCAAATGTACATAATGTAGTTGCTAAAATGAGGTCCTCAAAAAATCCACTCTGATATAGACAGCTCACTACTGAAGCAGCTAGAACGGAGTGGCTAAAATGACGTCCTCAAAAAATCCACTACGACACAATGTGGATATTATGAGGACTTTCAGCTGCACTCTGTTACGGTTTTTCCTTTGAGGCTCCTCCCACAATTCGAAAAAATCCATTCCAGTCACCTCAGTACCAAATATACATAATGTAGTGGCTAAAATGAGGTCCTCAAAAAATCCACTATGACACAATGTGTGAAATTATAAGCACTTTCTCGGCTACGCTCTGTTACGTTTTTCGCCGTTAGGCTCCTCCCACTCTTCAAAAAACTGAATTCCAGTCACCTCAGTACCAAACTGTACAGAATGAAGGCTACAGAGAGATCCTCAAAAAATCCACTCTGATCCAATATGGTAAGTTATGAAGACTGTCAGCTGCGCGGTTCCGTTTTTCCTTGTGAGGCTCCGCCCACTCTTTCAATGTCAGTCCTGCGGCCTCGACTCGTGGAAATACGGTAAAATTAAAATTCCAGCAAAACTGAATAATCAGCGCTGTGTGGAATTATTTATATTGTAAAAAGCAATAATAAAATGTAAGTTATAATAATAATGAAAATAAAAATTTGCCCTTTGGAAAAAAATAATAAATATAAGTTTATCTAATAAATAAAAACATGAAATCATTCCAATTATAAATCTCATTCCAGCCCCTGCTGTAGAAACTGAACTGTGTTGTATGGAGACAAGATCAGAGAGATCATCGAAAAATCAACTCTGAACTAGACGCAACCTAGAGTGAACCCTGTCCAAGAAAATGGCCGCCAAAGCGAAGAGAGGGGGCGGGACAGGGGGCGTCCCTGTAGGAAGGCGGGATCTGGAGGGCCATAGAGACCTGCAGGGGAGGAGTCACTCACAAGCAGTGGGGAGTGTCCCTCCCCTGTGCAGGACGGCCGCCGGGAGGAGCCGTGCCTGTCCCTCTGCATGAGTGACATGCGAGGGCAGATTACAGAAACTAGGTCTCCGGCGAAGCCGGGGCCTAAATTTGAGCAGCGAGGCCGACGCGCAGGCACCATCGGCGCGGTTCTCGGGCGAAAGCCAGAGAACCCGCCGGAAATGCCAAAAACAAGTACAGCAAACACACTCTCCCCATACAATAAAGGACAGAGACCCCCAACATATGAACGTCTCAGGTACTTAGCTGCTGAGACGCAGGGCCAGATCCCTGGGGATGAGTGCTCCGGTCCAGCAGAGTCCTGAAGGGGCTGTGGACGGAGACCGGACTCCTGCCAGGCATGGAGACCGCGCTGGCTCCCACTTCAAGCCAGAGCCCAGGAGGGATGGTGAAGGAGCACGGCATGAAACTCTCCAGGACCGGAAACTAAGACGTCTCCTCTACAGAGGGAACAGCTCAAGAAAAGGCCCCTCTAATGTGATCAAACCAGGGATTCTTTTTGAGGAGTATGGAACTTGAAAACTGTCTACAGTGAGACTGATAATACTGCCCTAATCCTGAGTTACCTCCTGTATTATATTCCAGAGCTGCACTCACTATTCTGCTGGTGGATTCACTGTGTACATACATTACATTACTGATCCTGTATTATACTCTAGAGCTGCACTCACTATTGTGCTGGTGCAGTCACTGTGTATATACATTACTGATCCTGTATTATACTCCAGAGCTGCACTCACTATTCTGATGGTGCACTGTTACTGATCCTGTATTATACTCCAGAGCTGCACTCACTATTCTGCTGGTGCAGTCACTGTGCACATCTATTACATTACTTACCCTGTACTGATCCTGAGTTACATCCTATATTATACTCCAGAGCTGCACTCACTATTCTGATGGTGCAGTCACTGTTACTGATCCTGTATTATACTCCAGAGCTGCACTCACTATTCTGCTGGTGCAGTCACTGTGCACATTACTTTTCTTGTTAGTGGCAGCTCTTGATAAGAGGTTCTGCAGCAGCTCTGGCTGTCCCCACCCCCTTCCTTACCAGCTAAGGGCTCTGGCGGGGGTGGTCTGGGCACTTGGCTCCTGTCACTCTCCGTAGCCCGCCGGGAAGCCCTCCGGTGACAGGCCGTGCTCCGCCCGCGCCTGTCCCGCTTCATCCCGCGGCCTCACCCCCCAAGCAGCAGCCCGGGAGCCGCCATCCAGCCCGGGGCCTCCTCAGCGCGACTACAGGCGGCTGCTCTGCTCCTGCGGACATGTCGCCCCCTGGTGGTCATGTGCACGTACTACAGCGACTCCATAGAATAGCATAGTAGTAACAAGTTTAGGGCAGAAAAATATCATTTTATTTTTAATAAAACCTCCACTCCCCATAATGTCATTTCTTCAACTTGCTAAGTTTTAGAGCAGGTGTCGTGACAGACAAGACTATCCCGATAATTCAATAAGAAACAGCAAAACCTATCGCCATTCAAAATGAGTTGCTATTTTATCCTCCGACCCTTAGATGGCGCTGTGAACAATTTCTCGCCTCTTTATGGGTCCAGTAGTTATTCACTCCGGGTTGTGCAGCAGTTATTTACATTCCGGGTGGACACCTGATATACAACATAAACGTTCCGGGTGCTGGTTGTACCCATAGTTATTATTGATTTGCCAGACATGGCCTCCTCGGCCGCGGACGGGGCGCTGAAGCCGCTGCAGAGGGCGATGAAATTGGCGAACAGAGCCATAGAGCTGGACACCGGGAACCGGCACCGGGTGAGAGGGGGAGGAGCCTGTATATGGAGGAGGGAGGGGCTGTCAGAGCCTGACAGTGACAGCCACATATTGGAGATTATGCTATAAAGCTGCCACTGACAGGCACACAGGGGGGAATTATACTATAAAGCTGCCAGTGACAGCCACACGGGGGGGATTATACTATAAAGCTGCTACTGACAGTCACACAGGGGGGATTATACTATAAAGCTGCCACTGACAGCCACACAGGGGGAATTATACTATAGAGCTGCCAGTGACAGCCACACAGGGGGAATTATACTATAAAGCTGCCACTGACAGCCACACAGGGGAGATTATACTATAAAGCTGCCACTGACAGCCACACAGGGGGGAGATTATACTATAAAGCTGCCACTGACAGCCACACAGGGGAGATTATACTATAAAGCTGCCACTGACAGCCACACAGGGGAGATTATACTATAAAGCTGCTACTGACAGCCACACAGGGGGAATTATACTATAGAGCTGCCAGTGACAGCCACACGGGGGGGATTATACTATAAAGCTGCTACTGACAGCCACACAGGGGGGATTATACTATAAAGCTGCCACTGACAGCCACACAGGGGGAGATTATACTATAAAGCTGCCACTGACAGCCACACAGGGGAGATTATACTATAAAGCTGCCACTGACAGCCACACAGGGGGAGATTATACTATAAAGCTGCCACTGACAGCCACACAGGGGGAGATTATACTATAAAGCTGCCACTGACAGCCACACAGGGGAGATTATACTATAAAGCTGCCACTGACAGCCACACAGGGGGGGATTATACTATAAAGCTGCTACTGACAGCCACACAGGGGGAATTATACTATAAAGCTGCCACTGACAGCCACACAGGGGGAATTATACTATAAAGCTGCCACTGACAGCCACACAGGGGAGATTATACTATAAAGCTGCCACTGACAGCCACACAGGGGAGATTATACTATAAAGCTGCCACTGACAGCCACACAGGGGGGAGATTATACTATAAAGCTGCCACTGACAGCCACACAGGGGGAATTATACTATAAAGCTGCCACTGACAGCCACACAGGGGGAATTATACTATAAAGCTGCCACTGACAGCCACACAGGGGGAATTATACTATAAAGCTGCTACTGACAGCCACACAGGGGGGGATTATACTATAAAACTGCCACTGACAGCCACACAGGGGAGATTATACTATAAAACTGCCACAGACAGCCACACAGGGGGGATTATGCTATAAAGCTGCCACTGACAGGCACACAGGGGGGAATTATACTATAGAGCTGCCAGTGACAGCCACACGGGGGGGATTATACTATAAAGCTGCTACTGACAGCCACACAGGGGGGATTATACTATAAAGCTGCTACTGACAGCCACACAGGGGGGATTATACTATAAAGCTGCCACTGACAGCCACACAGGGGGGGATTATACTATAAAGCTGCCACTGACAGCCACACAGGGGAGATTATACTATAAAGCTGCCAGTGACAGCCACACAGGGGGGGATTATACTATAAAGCTGCCACTGACAGCCACACAGGGGGGATTATGCTATAAAGCTGCCAGTGACAGCCACACGGGGGGGATTATACTATAAAGCTGCTACTGACAGCCACACAGGGGGGATTATACTATAAAGCTGCCACTGACAGCCACACAGGGGGGGATTATACTATAAAGCTGCCACTGACAGCCACACAGGGGAGATTATACTATAAAGCTGCCACTGACAGCCACACAGGGGGGGATTATACTATAAAGCTGCCACTGACAGCCACACAGGGGAGATTATACTATAAAGCTGCCACTGACAGCCACACAGGGGAGATTATACTATAAAGCTGCCACTGACAGCCACACAGGGGAGATTATACTATAAAGCTGCCACTGACAGCCACACAGGGGGGAGATTATACTATAAAGCTGCCACTGACAGCCACACAGGGGGGAGATTATACTATAAAGCTGCCACTGACAGCCACACAGGGGAGATTATACTATAAAGCTGCCACTGACAGCCACACAGGGGAGATTATACTATAAAGCTGCTACTGACAGCCACACAGGGGGAATTATACTATAGAGCTGCCAGTGACAGCCACACGGGGGGGATTATACTATAAAGCTGCTACTGACAGTCACACAGGGGGGATTATACTATAAAGCTGCCACTGACAGCCACACAGGGGGGAGATTATACTATAAAGCTGCCACTGACAGCCACACAGGGGAGATTATACTATAAAGCTGCCACTGACATCCACACAGGGGAGATTATACTATAAAGCTGCTACTGACAGGCACACAGGGGGGATTATACTATAGAGCTGCCAGTGACAGCCACACGGGGGGGATTATACTATAAAGCTGCTACTGACAGTCACACAGGGGGGATTATACTATAAAGCTGCCACTGACAGCCACACAGGGGAGATTATACTATAAAGCTGCCACTGACAGCCACACAGGGGAGATTATACTATAAAGCTGCCACTGACAGCCACACAGGGGAGATTATACTATAAAGCTGCCACTGACAGCCACACAGGGGAGATTATACTATAAAGCTGCCACTGACAGCCACACAGGGGAGATTATACTATAAAGCTGCCACTGACAGCCACACAGGGGGGAGATTATACTATAAAGCTGCCACTGACAGCCACACAGGGGAGATTATACTATAAAGCTGCCACTGACAGCCACACAGGGGAGATTATACTATAAAGCTGCTACTGACAGCCACACAGGGGGAATTATACTATAAAGCTGCCACTGACAGCCACACAGGGGGAATTATACTATAAAGCTGCCACTGACAGCCACACAGGGGGAATTATACTATAAAGCTGCTACTGACAGCCACACGGGGAATTATACTATAAAACTGCCACTGACAGCCACACAGGGGGAATTATACTATAAAACTGCCACTGACAGCCAC
Source organism: Anomaloglossus baeobatrachus (assembly GCF_048569485.1). Lineage (NCBI taxonomy): Eukaryota > Metazoa > Chordata > Amphibia > Anura > Aromobatidae > Anomaloglossus > Anomaloglossus baeobatrachus. Next base: position 186,915,043 of record NC_134362.1, on the reverse strand, counting down.
ACAGGGGGAATTATACTATAAAGCTGTTACTGACAGCCACACAGGGGGGATTATACTATAAAGCTGTTACTGACAGCCACACAGGGGGGATTATACTATAAAGCTGTTACTGACAGCCACACAGGGGGGATTATACTATAAAGCTGCCACAGACAGCCACACAGGGGGGATTATACTATAAAGCTGCCACTGACAGCCACACAGGGGGGATTATACTATAAAGCTGCCACTGACAGCCACACAGGGGGGATTATGCTATAAAGCTGCCACAGACAGCCACACAGGGGGGGATTATACTATAAAGGTGCCAGTGACAGCCACACAGGGGGGGATTATACTATAAAGCTGTCACTGACAGCCACACAGGGGGGATTATACTATAAAGGTGCCAGTGACAGCCACACAGGGGGGGATTATACTATAAAGCTGTCAGTGACAGCCACACAGGGGGGATTATACTATAAAGCTGCCACAGACAGCCACACAGGGGGAATTATACTATAAAGCTGCCACTGACAGCCACACAGGGGGGGGAATTATACTATAAAGCTGCTACTGACAGCCACACAGGGGGAATTATACTATAAAGCTGCCACTGACAGCCACACAGGGGGAATTATACTATAAAGCTGCTACTGACAGCCACACAGGGGAGATTATACTATAAAGCTGCTACTGACAGCCACACAGGGGGGATTATACTATAAAGCTGCCACTGACAGCCACACAGGGGGGATTATACTATAGAGCTGCCAGTGACAGCCACACGGGGAATTATACTATAAAACTGCCACTGACAGCCACACAGGGGGAATTATACTATAAAACTGCCACTGACAGCCACACAGGGGGGATTATACTATAAAGCTGCCACTGACAGCCACACAGGGGAGATTATACTATAAAGCTGCCACTGACAGCCACACAGGGGGGATTATACTATAAAGCTGCCACTGACAGCCACACAGGGGGGATTATACTATAAAGCTGCCACTGACAGCCACACAGGGGGGATTATACTATAAAGCTGCCACTGACAGCCACACAGGGGGGATTATGCTATAAAGCTGCCACAGACAGCCACACAGGGGGGGATTATACTATAAAGCTGTCACTGACAGCCACACAGGGGGGATTATACTATAAAGGTGCCAGTGACAGCCACACAGGGGGGGATTATACTATAAAGCTGTCAGTGACAGCCACACAGGGGGGATTATACTATAAAGCTGCCACTGACCGCCACACAGGGGGGATTATGCTATAAAGCTGCCACAGACAGCCACACAGGGGGGGGATTATACTATAAAGCTGTTACTGACAGCCACACAGGGGAGATAATACTATAAAGCTGTCAGTGACAGCCACACCACATGTGCTTGTTTTAGCGACCGCCGGGACTTGTATTTCCACTTGTGCTTCTTGGCCGGGTGCCATGTAGAGCAGAAGATGCCATAAATGATTATTAGGAATGCGAAGATGGGAGGGACGAGAATAATGAGAAGCTGAATCTGGTGCTGGTGTGTCTGAGCCGTCATCACTCCACACATTGGTCACATTCCTCCTCCGTCAGCCTGAGAAGATGTGATTATCCACAGTCTCTCACTATGCAGGACTGGACTCTTCCATTCATTACCAACACAGAAGAATGTACAAGTGTAATACCTCATTCGACCTGTGGTGGCGCTGCAGGGAAACAAGACATGGATAATAGTGATGAGCGGGCACTACCATGGTCGGGTGCTCAGTACTGGTAACTAGTGATGAGCGGGCACTACCATGCTCGGGTGCTCAGTACTCGTAACTAGTGATGAGCGGGCACTACCATGCTCGGGTGCTCAGTACTCGTAACTAGTGATGAGCGGGCACTACCATGCTCGGGTGCTCAGTACTGGTAACTAGTGATGAGCGGGCACTACCATGTTCGGGTGCTCAGTACTCGTAACTAGTGATGAGCGGGCACTACCATGCTCGGGTGCTCAGTACTTGTAACTAGTGATGAGCGGGCACTACCATGCTCGGGTACTCAGTACTAGTAACTAGTGATGAGCGGGCACTACCATGCTCGGGTGCTCAGTACTTGTAACTAGTGATGAGCGGGTACTACCATGCTCGGGTGCTCAGTACTAGTAACTAGTGATGAGCGGGCACTACCATGCTCGGGTGCTCAGTACTGGTAACTAATGATGAGCGGGCACTACCATGTTCGGGTGCTCAGTACTCGTAACTAGTGATGAGCGGGCACTACCATGCTCGGGTGCTCAGTACTTGTAACTAGTGATGAGCGGGTACTACCATGCTCGGGTACTCAGTACTAGTAACTAGTGATGAGCGGGCACTACCATGCTCGGGTGCTCAGTACTGGTAACTAGTGATGAGCGGGCACTACCATGCTCGGGTGCTCAGTACTAGTAACTAGCGATGAGCGGGCACTACCATGCTCGGGTGCTCAGTACTCGTAACTAGCGATGAGCGGGCACTACCATGCTCGGGTGCTCAGTACTGGTAACTAGTGATGAGCGGGCACTACCATGCTCGGGTGCTCAGTACTCGTAACTAGTGATGAGCGGGCACTACCATGCTCGGGTGCTCAATACTCGTAACTAGTGATGAGCGGGCACTACCATGCTCGGGTACTCAGTACTAGTAACTAGTGATGAGCGGGCACTACCATGCTCGGGTGCTCAGTACTGGTAACTAGTGATGAGCGGGCACTACCATGCTCGGGTGCTCTGTACTGGTAACTAGTGATGAGCGGGCACTACCATGCTCGGGTGCTCAGTACTCGTAACTAGTGATGAGCGGGCACTACCATGCTCGGGTGCTCAGTACTCGTAACTAGTGATGAGCGGGCACTACCATGCTCGGGTGCTCAGTACTCGTAACTAGTGATGAGCGGGCACTACCATGCTCGGGTGCTCAGTACTCGAAACTAGTGATGAGCGGGCACTACCATGCTCGGGTGCTCAGTACTCGTAACTAGTGATGAGCGGGCACTACCATGCTCGGGAGCTCAGTACTGGTAACTAATGATGAGCGGGCACTACCATGCTCGGGTGCTCAGTACTCGTAACTAGTGATGAGCGGGTACTACCATGCTCGGGTGCTCAGTACTGGTAACTAGTGATGAGCAGGCACTACCATGCTCGGGTGCTCAGTACTTGTAACTAGTGATGAGCGGGCACTACCATGCTCGGGTACTCAGTACTAGTAACTAGTGATGAGCGGGCACTACCATGTTCGGGTACTCAGTACTAGTAACTAGTGATGAGCGGGCACTACCATGCTCGGGTGCTCAGTACTCGTAACTAGTGATGAGCGGGCACTACCATGCTCGGGTACTCAGTACTAGTAACTAGTGATGAGCGGGCACTACCATGCTCGGGTGCTCAGTACTGGTAACTAGTGATGAGCGGGCACTACCATGCTCGGGTGCTCTGTACTGGTAACTAGTGATGAGCGGGCACTACCATGCTCGGGTGCTCAGTACTCGTAACTAGTGATGAGCGGGCACTACCATGCTCGGGTGCTCAGTACTCGTAACTAGTGATGAGCGGGCACTACCATGCTCGGGTGCTCAGTACTCGTAACTAGTGATGAGCGGGCACTACCATGCTCGGGTGCTCAGTACTCGTAACTAGTGATGAGCGGGCACTACCATGCTCGGGTACTCAGTACTAGTAACTAGTGATGAGCGGGCACTACCATGCTCGGGTGCTCAGTACTGGTAACTAGTGATGAGCGGGCACTACCATGCTGAGGTGCTTGGTACTAGTGATGAACGGGCACTACCATGCTCTGGTGCTCAGTACTAGTAACTAGTGATGAGTGGGCACTACCATGCTCGGGTGCTCAGTACTCGTAATTAGTGATGAGCGGGCACTACCATGCTTGGGTGCTCAGTACTCGTAACTAGTGATGAGCGGGCACTACCATGCTCGGGTGCTCAGTACTCGTAACTAGTGATGAGTGGGCACTACCATGCTCAGGTGCTCAGTACTCGTAACTAGTGATGAGCGGGCACTACCATGCTCGGGTGCTCAGTACTCGTAACTAGTGATGAGCGGGCACTACCATGCTCGGGTGCTCAGTACTCGTAACTAGTGATGAGCGGGCACTACCATGCTCGGGTGCTCAGTACTCGTAACTAGTGATGAGCGGGCACTACCATGCTCGGGTGCTCAGTACTCGTAACTAGTGATGAGCGGGCACTACCATGCTCGGGTACTCAGTACTAGTAACTAGTGATGAGCGGGCACTACCATGCTCGGGTGCTCAGTACTGGTAACTAGTGATGAGCGGGCACTACCATGCTCGGGTGCTCTGTACTGGTAACTAGTGATGAGCGGGCACTACCATGCTCGGGTGCTCAGTACTCGTAACTAGTGATGAGCGGGCACTACCATGCTCGGGTGCTCAGTACTCGTAACTAGTGATGAGCGGGCACTACCATGCTCGGGTGCTCAGTACTCGTAACTAGTGATGAGCGGGCACTACCATGCTCGGGTGCTCAGTACTCGAAACTAGTGATGAGCGGGCACTACCATGCTCGGGTGCTCAGTACTTGTAACTAGTGATGAGCGGGCACTACCATGCTCGGGAGCTCAGTACTGGTAACTAATGATGAGCGGGCACTACCATGCTCGGGTGCTCAGTACTCGTAACTAGTGATGAGCGGGTACTACCATGCTCGGGTGCTCAGTACTGGTAACTAGTGATGAGCAGGCACTACCATGCTCGGGTGCTCTGTACTGGTAACTAGTGATGAGCGGGCACTACCATGCTCGGGTGCTCAGTACTCGTAACTAGTGATGAGCGGGCACTACCATGCTCGGGTGCTCAGTACTCGTAACTAGTGATGAGCGGGCACTACCATGCTCGGGTGCTCAGTACTCGTAACTAGTGATGAGCGGGCACTACCATACTCGGGTGCTCAGTACTCGTAACTAGTGATGAGCGGGCACTACCATACTCGGGTGCTCAGTACTAGTAACTAGTGATGAGCGGGCACTACCATGCTCGGGTGCTCAGTACTGGTAACTAGTGATGAGCGGGCACTACCATGCTCGGGTGCTCAATACTGGTAACTAGCGATGAGCGAGCACTACCATGCTCAGGTGCTCAGTACTAGTAACTAGCGATGAGCGGGCACTACCATGCTCGGGTGCTCAGTACTCGTGACTAATGATGAGCGGGCACTACTATGCTCGGGTGCTCAGTACTCGTAACTAGTAATGAGCGGGCACTACCATGCTCGGGTGCTCAGTACTGGTAACTAGTGATGAGCGGGCACTACCATGCTCGGGTGCTCAGTACTGGTAACTAGTGATGAGCGGGCACTACCATGCTCGGGTGCTCAGTACTCGTAACTAGTGATGAGCGGGCACTACCATGCTCGGGTACTCAGTACTAGTAACTAGTGATGAGCGGGCACTACCATGCTCGGGTGCTCAGTACTGGTAACTAGTGATGAGCGGGCACTACCATGCTCGGGTGCTCAGTACTGGTAACTAGTGATGAGCGGGCACTACCATGCTCGGGTGCTCTGTACTGGTAACTAGTGATGAGCGGGCACTACCATGCTCGGGTGCTCAGTACTCGTAACTAGTGATGAGCGGGCACTACCATGCTCGGGTGCTCAGTACTCGTAACTAGTGATGAGCGGGCACTACCATGCTCGGGTGCTCAGTACTCGTAACTAGTGATGAGCGGGCACTACCATGCTCGGGTGCTCAGTACTCGAAACTAGTGATGAGCGGGCACTACCATGCTCGGGTGCTCAGTACTCGTAACTAGTGATGAGCGGGCACTACCATGCTCGGGTGCTCAGTACTCGTAACTAGTGATGAGCGGGCACTACCATGCTCGGGTGCTCAGTACTCGTAACTAGTGATGAGCGGGCACTACCATGCTCGGGTGCTCAGTACTCGTAACTAGTGATGAGCGGGCACTACCATGCTCGGGTGCTCAGTACTGGTAACTAGTGATGAGCGGGCACTACCATGTTCGGGTGCTCAGTACTCGTAACTAGTGATGAGCGGGCACTACCATGCTCGGGTGCTCAGTACTTGTAACTAGTGATGAGCGGGCACTACCATGCTCGGGTACTCAGTACTAGTAACTAGTGATGAGCGGGCACTACCATGCTCGGGTGCTCAGTACTTGTAACTAGTGATGAGCGGGTACTACCATGCTCGGGTGCTCAGTACTAGTAACTAGTGATGAGCGGGCACTACCATGCTCGGGTGCTCAGTACTGGTAACTAATGATGAGCGGGCACTACCATGCTCGGGTGCTCAGTACTCGTAACTGGTAATGAGCGGGCACTACCATGCTCGGGTGCTCAGTACTGGTAACTAGTGATGAGCGGGCACTACCATGCTCGGGTGCTCAGTACTCATAACTAGTGATGAGCGGGCACTACCATGCTCAGGTGCTCGGTACTCGTAACTAGTGATGAGCGGGCACTACCATGCTCGGGTGCTCAGTACTCGTAACTAGTGATGAGCGGGCACTACCATGCTCGGGTGCTCAGTACTTGTAACTAGTGATGAGCGGGCACCACCATGCTCGGGTGCTTAGTACTCGTAACTAGTGATGAGCGGGCACCACCATGCTCGGGTGCTTAGTACTCGTAACTAGTGATGAGCGGGCACTACCATGCTCGGGGGCTCTGTACTCGTAACTAGTGATGAGCGGGCACTACCATGCTCGGGTGCTCGGTACTTGTAACTAGTGATGAGCGGGCACCACCATGCTCGGGTGCTTAGTACTCGTAACTAGTGATGAGCGGGCACCACCATGCTCGGGTGCTTAGTACTCGTAACTAGTGATGAGCGGGCACTACCATGCTCAGGTGCTCTGTACTTGTAACTAGTGATGAGCGGGCACTACCATGCTCGGGTGCTCAGTACTCGTAACTAGTGATGAGCGGACACTACCATGCTCGGGTGCTCAGTACTTGTAACTAGTGATGAGCGGGCACTACCATGCTCGGGTGCTCAGTACTCGTAACTAGTGATGAGTGGGCACTACCATGCTCGGGTGCTCAGTACTTGTAACTAGTGATGAGCGGGCACTACCATGCTCGGGTGCTCAGTACTGGTAACTAGTGATGAGCAGGCACTACCATGCTCGGGTGCTCAGTACTTGTAACTAGTGATGAACGAGCACTACCATGCTCGGGTGGTCAGTACTGGTAACTAGTGATGAGCGGGCACTACCATGCTCGGGTGCTCAGTACTCGTAACTAGTGATGAACGAGCACTACCATGCTCGGGTGGTCAGTACTGGTAACTAGTGATGAGCGGGCACTACCATGCTCGGGTGCTCAGTACTTGTAACTAGTGATGAACGAGCACTACCATGCTCGGGTGGTCAGTACTGGTAACTAGTGATGAGCGGGCACTACCATGCTCGGGTGCTCAGTACTCGTAACTAGTGATGAGCGGGCACTACCATGCTCGGGTGCTCAGTACTCGTAACTAGTGATGAGCGGGCACTACCATGCTCGGGTGCTCAGTACTCGTAACTAGTGATGAACGAGCACTACCATGCTCGGGTGGTCAGTACTGGTAACTAGTGATGAGTGGGCACTACCATGCTCGGGTGCTCAGTACTTGTAACTAGTGATGAACGAGCACTACCATGCTCGGGTGGTCAGTACTGGTAACTAGTGATGAGTGGGCACTACCATGCTCGGGTGCTCAGTACTCGTAACTAGTGATGAGCGGGCACTACCATGCTCGGGTGCTCAGTACTCGTAACTAGTGATGAGCGGGCACTACCATGCTCGGGTGCTCAGTACTGGTAACTAGTGATGAGCAGGCACTACCATGCTCGGGTGCTCAGTACTCGTAACTAGTGATGAGCGGGCACTACCATGCTCGGGTGCTCAGTACTCGTAACTAGTGATGAGCGGGCACTACCATGCTCGGGTGCTCAGTACTCGTAGCTAGTGATGAGCGGGCACTACCATGCTCGGGTGCTCAGTACTCGTAACTAGTGATGAGCGGGCACTACCATGCTCGGGTGCTCAGTACTCGTAACTAGTGATGAGCGGGCACTACCATGCTCGGGTGCTCAGTACTCGTAACTAGTGATGAGTGAGCACTACCATGCTCAGGTGCTCAGTACTCGTAACTAGTGATGAGCGGGCACTACCATGCTCAGGTGCTCAGTATTTGTAACTAGTGATGAGCGGGCACTACCATGCTCGGGTGCTCAGTACTCGTAACTAGTGATGAGCGGGCACTACCATGCTCGGGTGCTCAGTACTGGTAACTAATGATGAGCGGGCACTACCATGCTCGGGTGCTCAGTACTCGTAACTGGTAATGAGCCGGCACTACCATGCTCGGGTGCTCAGTACTGGTAACTAGTGATGAGCGGGCACTACCATGCTCGGGTGCTCAGTACTCATAACTAGTGATGAGCGGGCACTACCATGCTCAGGTGCTCGGTACTCGTAACTAGTGATGAGCGGGCACTACCATGCTCGGGTGCTCAGTACTCGTAACTAGTGATGAGCGGGCACTACCATGCTCGGGTGCTCAGTACTCGTAACTAGTGATGAGCGGGCACTACCATGTTCGGGTGCTCAGTACTCGTAACTAGTGATGAGCGGGCACTACCATACTCGGGTGCTCAGTACTCGTAACTAGTGATGAGCGGGCACTACCATGCTCGGGTGCTCAGTACTTGTAACTAGTGATGAGCGGGCACCACCATGCTCGGGTGCTTAGTACTCGTAACTAGTGATGAGCGGGCACCACCATGCTCGGGTGCTTAGTACTCGTAACTAGTGATGAGCGGGCACTACCATGCTCAGGTGCTCTGTACTTGTAACTAGTGATGAGCGGGCACTACCATGCTCGGGTGCTCAGTACTCGTAACTAGTGATGAACGAGCACTACCATGCTCGGGTGGTCAGTACTGGTAACTAGTGATGAGCGGGCACTACCATGCTCGGGTGCTCAGTACTCGTAACTAGTGATGAACGAGCACTACCATGCTCGGGTGGTCAGTACTGGTAACTAGTGATGAGCGGGCACTACCATGCTCGGGTGCTCAGTACTTGTAACTAGTGATGAACGGGCACTACCATGCTCGGATGGTCAGTACTGGTAACTAGTGATGAGCGGGCACTACCATGCTCGGGTGCTCAGTACTCGTAACTAGTGATGAGCGGGCACTACCATGCTCGGGTGCTCAGTACTCGTAACTAGTGATGAGTGAGCACTACCATGCTCAGGTGCTCAGTACTCGTAACTAGTGATGAGCGGGCACTACCATGCTCAGGTGCTCAGTACTCGTAACTAGTGATGAGCGGGCACTACCATGTTCGGGTGCTCAGTACTCGTAACTAGTGATGAGCGGGCACTACCATGCTCAGGTGCTCAGTACTCGTAACTAGTGATGAGCGAGCACTACCATGTTCGGGTGCTCAGTACTCGTAACTAGTGATGAGCGGGCACTACCATGCTCGGGTGCTCAGTACTCGTAACTAGTGATGAGCGGGCACTACCATGCTCGGGTGCTCAGTACTTGTAACTAGTGATGAGCGGGCACTACCATGCTCGGGTGCTCAGTACTCGTAACTAGTGATGAGCGGGCACTACCATGCTCGGGTGCTCAGTACTCGTAACTAGTGATGAGCGGGCACTACCATGTCTTCCTGACTTCTATCTCCTGATAAGCAGAATCCCCACTTACGATTTTCCTATTTTCCTACTTGTTGTTTTCCCCAGGACGCCTTTGTTGAGTACTTGAGGGGCGTGAATTTAATTTCCCAAATCCTGGCTGAGGAAGCCGAGCAGAAAGGTAAGTTGTCCTCTGTCTAATCAGACGTCAGTAGAACAGCGCCATCATGTGGTCAAAGCTAAAAACGGAGAAAAAAAAGATTTCCACAAAGGAAGCCGCTGATATCAGATATAATGAAGTTATTCCAAGGCCTAATTCTGTTGTTACCAGTAAATGAAGCGCTGAGCCCGGACGCCCAGAAGATGCTGAAGTTGGCAGAACAATGTCTGGAGAGGGCACGGATGACGGCAGACAAGCTGGGTAAGTCCTGCGTCTGATCTCTCTATGTATATATCTAATATATAAAGCTGTGCGTGTATGTGTGTGTGTGTGTGTGTGTATATATATGTGTCCGCTAAAGGAATTTGCACTGTCGCATTTACAATCACGAAATTTTGCACAGACGCCTCATGTGACTCAGGGAACGTCATAGACTATGTTTTGAGAGGAAAATTTAACCCCACGCTTTACAGTTACTCTCCAAAAAAACTACTTCCATTAAAGCCAATGGAGCAGCATGCTACAGGTCATTAATAGGAGCTGTGATTGGTTGCTATAGGAACAAAAGAAATTTATAGTATAAGAAGCTTATATGTGAGGTAATAAGATGTCACTGGTTAGATGGATAGAGACAGACAGACATAGGCACAGACAGAGTAAGAGGCAGACAGGGAAAGAGACAGACAGAGAGACAGACAGAGACTGTGGGAGAGACATAGACAGTTACTATCCTGGGCAACGCCGGGTGCTACAGCTAGTGATATATATACTATTCATCTCTCCCTCCATGCTCCCCACCCATCTCACCTTCCCCTCAGATATTTTCCTCCACATTTCACCCAGTGTCTCCAGACACACACGTCCATCTCACGGCCTCTCCTGCTCCCACTTACTAACACTCTCACTGCTTCTCCTCACTGCTGGGGATATTGCTCCAAATCCTGGTCCTCCTCACCACATCCCTATTGTCACTTCAAACCCTCTTCAACAACCTAACACAAATTTCTGCAACCTCACAAACCTCATACCCATCCACCCAACCCCCGCTCCCCCAGTCCCACTAACAGGAGCTCTATGGAACGCTCGCTCTGTCTGCAACAAACTATTCTACATTCATGATCTTTTCATCACTAATAAACTCTCCTTCCTCTCCATCACAGAAACCTGGCTCACCCCCTCTGACACTGCCTCTCCTGGCTCACCCCCTCTGACACTGCCTCTCCTGGCTCACCCCCTCTGACACTGCCTCTCCTGGCTCACCCCCTCTGACACTGCCTCTCCTGGCTCACCCCCTCTGACACTGCCTCTCCTGGCTCACCCCCTCTGACACTGCCTCTCCTGGCTCACCCCCTCTGACACTGCCTCTCCTGGCTCACCCCCTCTGACACTGCCTCTCCTGGCTCACCCCCTCTGACACTGCCTCTCCTGGCTCACCCCCTCTGACACTGCCTCTCCTGGCTCACCCCCTCTGACACTGCCTCTCCTGGCTCACCCCCTCTGACACTGCCTCTCCTGGCTCACCCCCTCTGACACTGCCTCTCCTGGCTCACCCCCTCTGACACTGCCTCTCCTGGCTCACCCCCTCTGACACTGCCTCTCCTGGCTCACCCCCTCTGACACTGCCTCTCCTGGCTCACCCCCTCTGACACTGCCTCTCCTGGCTCACCCCCTCTGACACTGCCTCTCCTGGCTCACCCCCTCTGACACTGCCTCTCCTGGCTCACCCCCTCTGACACTGCCTCTCCTGGCTCACCCCCTCTGACACTGCCTCTCCTGGCTCACCCCCTCTGACACTGCCTCTCCTGGCTCACCCCCTCTGACACTGCCTCTCCTGGCTCACCCCCTCTGACACTGCCTCTCCTGGCTCACCCCCTCTGACACCGCCTCTCCTGGCTCACCCCCTCTGACACCGCCTCTCCTGGCTCACCCCCTCTGACACCGCCTCTCCTGGCTCACCCCCTCTGACATTGCCTCTCCTGGCTCACCCCCTCTGACACCGCCTCTCCTGGCTCACCCCCTCTGACACCGCCTCTCCTGGCTCACCCCCTCTGACACTGCCTCTCCTGCTGTACTCTCTTATGGCGGTCTCCAACTGTCTCACACCCCCCGCCCCAGTAACAAGCATGGTGGAGGAGTTGGTTTGCTCCTGTCCGACCAATGCTCCTTTACACCAATTCCACTACCACCCTCTGTTACTCTTCCCTCTTTTGAGGTGCACTCCGTACGCATCTACGCCCCCTCCAACCTTCAACTGGCTGTCATTTACCGCCCTCCAGGGCCAGCCACTGCCTTTTTTGACCATTTCACCACCTGGCTACTACACTTACTTTCCACCGACATCCCCACCATCATCATGGGTGATTTCAATTTCCCCATTGACACTTCCCACTCATCTGTCTCCAAACTTCTAACACTTACTTCCTCCTTCAGCCTCACCCAATGGTCTTCTGCAGCTACTCACAAAGATGGCCACACGCTGGACCTCATCTTCACTCGCCTCTGTTCCCTATCTAACCTCTCTAACTCACCTCTCCCCCTGGCTGACCACAACCTACTCACTTTCTCTTCCCTCTCTTCTCCAAGTATGCAACCCCCCCTCCACAAACTTCCACACCCTCGCAGAGATATCAAACACATTGATTTACACGCCCTTTCTCAGTCCCTTCTCCCCCTCACAGACATTGCATTTCTACATGATGCAGATGCTGCTGCCACTTTATACAACACTACAATCTCTGCAGCTCTCAAATCATCTGCCCCCCTCACACACACCAAAACCCGCACAATCAACAGGCAACCCTGGCACACAAGGCAGACTAAAGAACTAAGACAGGCTTCCAGAATTGCTGAGCGCAGATGGAAGAGGTCTCATTCCACTGAGCACTTCATTGCATATAAAGAGTCCCTCATCACTTTCAAGTCCACACTCACTGCTGCAAAACAAGCCTACTTCTCATCCCTCATATCTTCTCTCTCTCACAACCCTAAACAGCTATTCAACACTTTCAATTCTCTCCTCCGTCCTCCGGCACCACCTCCCTCTCCTCTCCTCCGGCACCACCTCCCTCTCCTCTCCGGCACCACCTCCCTCTCCTCTCCTCCGTCCTCCAGCACCACCTCCCTCTCCTCTCATCTCAGCTGAAGACTTTGCCTCTTTCTTTAAGCAGAAGATTGACAACATCAGAGCAAGCTTTGGCCCACAATCACCACAGCCCCTCATCATAGCTACTCATCCCTCTTCCTCCAAATCCAGCTTCTCCACCATGACAGAAAACAATCTTTCCACTCTACTCTCAAGATCACATCTAACCACCTGTGCACTGGACCCGCTCCCATCGCACCTCATCCCCAACATCACCGCAGTCCTCACCCCAGCCCTAACCCATCTCTTCAACCTATCACAAACAACTGGTGAATTCCCTTCATGCTTTAAACATGCCTCTATTACAACCATCCTCAAAAAGCCCTCCCTTTACCCATCCTCTGTGTCAAACTATCGCCCCATATCCCTTCTCCCCTATGCCTCAAAACTACTGGAACAGCATGTCCATCTTGAATTGTCCTCATACCTCTCCTCCTGCTCCCTCTTTGACCAGCTACAATCTGGCTTCCGACCACGTCACTCTACTGAAACTGCCCTAACCAAAGTCACTAACGACCTACTAATCGCCAAAGCCAAGCAACACTACTCTATCCTCCTCCTCCTGGACCTGTCCTCTGCCCTCTACACTACTCTATCCTCCTCCTCCTGGACCTGTCCTCTGCCCTCTACACTACTCTGTCCTCCTCCTCCTGGACCTGTCCTCTGCCTTCGACACAGTAGACCATTCCCTCCTACTACAGATTCTCTCATCTCTGGGCATCACAGACTTGGCCCCATCTTGGATTTCTTCATACCTAACCGACCGAACTTTCAGCGTCTCCCATTCTCACACCACTTCCTCATCTCGCCCCTATCTGTCGGTGTCCCCCAAGGTTCAGTTCTTGGACCCCTGCTGTTCTCCATCTACACCTTCGGCCTGGGACAGCTCATAGAGTCCCACGGCTTCCAGTATCATCTCTATGCCGATGACACAGATCTACCTCTCTGAACCGGACATTACCTAACAACCAAAAATCCACAATGTGTCTGCTATTTCATCCTTCTCTGCACGATTCCTAAAGCTTACCATGGACAAAACAGAACTCATTGTCTTTCCCCCTCCTCCCTCATCTCCTCCAACAAGCCTTTCCATCAAACTTGATGGCTGCTCACTATCCCCAGTCTCACAAGCTCGTTGCCTTGGAGTAACCCTCGACTCTGCTCTATCCTTCAAGCCACACATCCAATCCCTCTTCACCTCATGCCGATTACAACTCAAAAACATCTCCCGGATCCGTGCTTTCCTTAACCAAGAATCGGCAAAAACATTAGTGCATGCCCTCATCATCTCCCGCCTCGACTACTGCAACCTCCTGCTCTCTGGCCTCCCTTCCAACACTCTTGCACCCCTCCAATCTATCCTAAACTCTGCGGCCCGCCTAATCCACCTCTCCCCTCGCTACTCCCCAGCCGCGCCACTCTGCCAATCCCTTCACTGGATTCCCATCGCCCAACGACTCCAGTTCAAAACATTAACCAAGACATACAAAGCAATCCACAACCTGTCTCCTCCCTACATCTGTGACCTAGTCTCCCGGTACCTACCCGCACGCAACCTCAGATCCTCACAACATCTCCTTCTCTGCTCCTCTCTTATCTCCTCTTCCCACAATCGCGTACAAGATTTCTCCCGTGCCTCCCCCATACTCTGGAACGCTCTACCTCAGGATATCAGACGCTCGCCTACTGTGGAAAGCTTCAAGAGGAACCTCAAGACCCACCTCTTCCAACAAGCCTACAACCTACAATAACCTCAGTCCAGTATACCACTGCACGACCAGCTCTGTCCTCACCTATTGTACCATCACCCATTCCCTGTAGACTGTGAGCCCTCGCGGGCAGGGTCCGCTCTCCTCCTATACCAGTCTGTTAAGTACTGTTAATGATTGTTGTACGTTTACCCTCTTTCACTGTAAAGTGCCATGGAATAAATGGCGCTATAATAATAAATAATAATAATATATATATATATATATATATATATATATTATGGTCTAGAAATGTCAGTTTATGCAATTACTTAAATCTCATAAGTCAAAGGTTTGTTACAATGTATCAGTTTAGGAGAGCGTAAAAGCTGTATGATCACTGGATCAGGGCTGGAGCACATGTTTCTATTCACTGACAGCAGCAGAGATCCTTCATGGTGATTATAAGTTGCAATTTCTCTTTTAGGTGAATCGAGTGTTAACTTACAGTCACCGGAAAATCGTATTTCTGAAGTCCCCGAGCCTACGAGTCCTCCGCCCATCTCTTCCCCATCCACCTCGGTGGCTCCCGGTCACCACTATGGGCACCGCCGGGCTTGTTCAGATGAGGCTCAGAAGCTCGGAGCCTTTCCCACACCAGAGGTTTTCCAAATGCTGAGGGCGGCTGAAGTCCAGAGGTCCAGAAAGTGCGTAACCCGACATCATCCTCATCATCATCATCGTCATCCATATAATGAGCGGCTCAGTAGTGATCTGTTTATTCTCAGGGAGCTCACACCCCTAGAAGAGGCGTCCATACAGAACCAGAAGCTCAGGGCGGCGTATGAAGTCCGGCTGGCCCGGCTGAACCCTCGGCAGGCGGCGCAGAAGACCTCCCTGGTAAGAGGCCAAATATAAGGCTCCATTCACATCTGTGTCGGGGGCATGCGCCGATGTTTATCCAGTAAGATGTCTGACATTGGGAGATAAACTTAATGGATCCTATTATAGTCAATAGATTTTTTTTTTTTTGGGGGGATGGGATTAACCCTTCAAATGCATCTAGACAACCTAGATGTGCAAGTGTAGGCTCTAATAGGACCCTTCCACCCTGTACACAAGATGCAGATGCCCTCCCGGGGGTTTGGCTGTTAGGAGGGGACATGCCGGTCACTAGCACTTCTAAGGGGGGTCACTTCTTTCCTGTGGTCCCTCATCAGTCCTCTACTATGTGCAGTGTAAGGCTGGGGTCACACTAGTGTATAGCATCAGATGCGAGAGAATCGGATGCTATATGCTAATGACATTTGGCTCGGTGATACCGACTGTTATTCACTGTGCCTGATTCCCTCGCATGCAAGAATCAGGTGACGTGAAGATGGAGAACTTAATTTCTCCACTGTCTCAGCATATACTGCTGCACTCTGATGACAACCAACTGCAGTCCAATGTTTTCCATGCACCCATAGACTTGCATGGGTGCGCGTGATCCGATATACGCTGCTGATCGCAACATGCAGTGTTTTTTGTTTTTTCTCTCATGCTCAATCGGCATGAGAAAAAAAAGATACTATTCAGCACAGTATAACATGCACTTATAAAACCCGCCTCATATTGCCACATACCCCTAATGTCCCCCATACACATTGCATAGCTGTCGCTCTAATGATTGTTCAGCTGACAGATCTTCCCCCGAAACGCTCGGTTCTGTTGAGTTCTCCCATGTTTTCTATGGGAGATCGGCTAGAAGTCTCCTCCGGCAATGGTTTATCTCTGACAACAAGGTTGTTGGATTTCCATTGTGCCCGTAGACCTCAGATCATCAATATAGCCGGGCTCGGACAACGGTATAAGGCCTCGTTCAGATGTGCGTGAGGCTTCCGTCCGTTTTTTCACGGATTATAACCTATGGCGCCGCTCACATGGTGTGACCACACGGAGACATGTCAGTTTTTTCACGGATTATAACCTATGGCGCCGCTCACATGTTGTGACCACACGGAGACATGTCCGTTTTTTTTTCCAGCCGCGCGGGCGAGACGTCTATGGGTCTGTGTAAACACATCCAGCACGTGCATGTACAGGCCTAACACTGAAAGTAGAGCAGGAGCTCTGTCATTTTAATTTTCTATATCTAGACTGGAAACCACAACTGGCGCATGATTATTAAAACGTACACACGGACGCGTGGTAAAAAACAAAACTTGGATGTCAAAACCGGAGCGTGCCACATGTGCATGGTTTTATATGGATGTAAGAAGGGGCCTCTGTCAGCTGATATTGTCAGGGTTGGTCGGCTTTAGGGTATGTGCGCACGTTGCTTTTTACCTGCTTTTTACCTGCTTTTTTGCTGCTTTTTCTTCTGCGCTGTTTAATGCCAAAATGGATGTGTTCTTCTATTCAAGCAAAGTCTATGGGAATTTGGGTTTCTTGTTCACACTATGTTGGTCAAAATGCTGCCTTTTTGTGGCAGAACTTTGGTCAAAAACTCAGCTTTTCAAAGAAGCAACATGTCAATTGTTTTTGCCATTTGGGTTTTGCACTGCAAAGCTGAGTTTTTGACCAAAGTTCTGCCACAAAAAGGCAGCAGTTTGAACAACATAGTGTGAACAAGAAACCCAAATTCCCATAGACTTTGCTTGAATAGAAGAACACATCCATTTTGGCATTAAACAGCGCAGAAGAAAAAGCAGCAAAAAAGTAGGTAAAAAGCAACGTGCGCACATACCCTTAATCCAACGTATAGGGCCTCCTGACTCTCCTCCGACAGGTTAATGGGCCGGACAGACAATTAGACGCTTCACAGGTGGTTGGATCAGAGCTCTAAGCAGCCTCTTCAGCAGTTGCACCCATCGTCAGCAGCCAGATCCACAGCAGGAGGGCTTCATGTAGTGTATAGTGACTGGTTCCTGAGCATCCGGCCTTCCAGGACGAGTAACTGCACAAGAAGCCTGAGAAGGTGATAGGGTAAACGCTATATTGGGGACCCAGTGTGCATGCAAGCATCTGTACTGGGGACCCAGTGTGCGTGCAAGCATCTGTACTGGGGACCCAGTGTGCGTGCAAGCATCTGTACTGGGGACCCAGTGTGCGTGCAAGCATCTGTACTGGGGACCCAGTGTGCGTGCAAGCATCTGTACTGGGGACCCAGTGTGCGTGCAAGCATCTGTACTGGGGACCCAGTGTGCGTGCAAGCATCTGTACTGGGGACCCAGTGTGCGTGCAAGCATCTGTACTGGGGACCCAGTGTGCGTGCAAGCATCTGTACTGGGGACCCAGTGTGCGTGCAAGCATCTGTACTGGGGACCCAGTGTGCGTGCAAGCATCTGTACTGGGGACCCAGTGTGCGTGCAAGCATCTGTACTGGGGACCCAGTGTGCGTGCAAGCATCTGTACTGGGGACCCAGCTAGCATGCATCTGTACTGGGGCCCCAGCGTGCGTGCGTGCATGCATCTGTACTGGGGCCCCAGCGTGCATGCATGCATCTGTACTGGGGCCCCTGCGTGCGTGCATCTGTATAGGGGACCATGCATGCGGCTGTATTGGGGACCCAGCGTGCGTGCGTGTGCGGCTGTATTGGGGACCCAGCAAGCGTGCGTGCGGCTGTATTGGGGACCCAGCGTGCGTGCGGCTGTATTGGGGACCCAGCGTGCGTGCGGCTGTATTGGGGACCCAGCGTGCGTGCGTGCGGCTGTATTGGGGACCCAGCGTGCGTGCGTGCGTGCGGCTGTATTGGGGACCCAGCGTGCGTGCGTGCGGCTGTATTGGGGACCCAGCGTGCGTGCGTGCGGCTGTATTGGGGACCCAGCGTGCGTGCGTGCGGCTGTATTGGGGACCCAGCGTGCGTGCGTGCGGCTGTATTGGGGACCCAGCGTGCGTGCGTGCGGCTGTATTGGGGACCCAGCGTGCGTGCGTGCGGCTGTATTGGGGACCCAGCGTGCGTGCGTGCGGCTGTTATTGGGGACCCAGCGTGCGTGCGTGCGGCTGTATTGGGGACCCAGCGTGCGTGCGTGCGGCTGTAATTGGGGACCCAGCGTGCGTGCGTGCGGCTGTAATTGGGGACCCAGCGTGCGTGCGTGCGGCTGTATTGGGGACCCAGCGTGCGTGCGTGCGGCTGTATTGGGGACCCAGCGTGCGTGCGTGTGCGGCTGTATTGGGGACCCAGCGTGCGTGCGTGGCTGTATTGAGGACCCAGTGTGCGTGCGTGGCTGTATTGGTGACCCAGCGTGCGTGCGTGTGCGGCTGTATTGGGGACCCAGCGTGCGTGCGTGCGGCTGTATTGGGGACCCAGCGTGCGTGCGTGCGGCTGTATTGGGGACCCAGCGTGCGTGCGTGCGGCTGTATTGGGGACCCAGCGTGCGTGTGCGGCTGTATTGGGGACCCAGCGTGCGTGCGTGCGGCTGTATTGGGGACCCAGCGTGCGTGCGGCTGTATTGGGGACCCAGCGTGCGTGCGTGCGGCTGTATTGGGGACCCAGCGTGCGTGCGTGCGGCTGTATTGGGGACCCAGCGTGCGTATGCGGCTGTATTGGGGACCCAGCGTGCGTGTGCGGCTGTATTGGGGACCCAGCGTGCGTGTGCGGCTGTATTGGGGACCCAGCGTGCGTGCGTGCGGCTGTATTGGGGACCCAGCGTGCGTGCGTGCGGCTGTATTGGGGACCCAGCGTGCGTGCGTCCGGCTGTATTGGGGACCCAGCGTGCGTGCGTGTGCGGCTGTATTGGGGACCCAGCGTGCGTGCGTGCGTGGCTGTATTGAGGACCCAGTGTGCGTGCGTGGCTGTATTGGTGACCCAGCGTGCGTGCGTGTGCGGCTGTATTGGGGACCCAGCGTGCGTGCGTGCGGCTGTATTGGGGACCCAGCGTGCGTGTGCGGCTGTATTGGGGACCCAGCGTGCGTGTGCGGCTGTATTGGGGACCCAGCGTGCGTGTGCGGCTGTATTGGGGACCCAGCGTGCGTGCGTGCGGCTGTATTGGGGACCCAGCGTGCGTGCGTGCGGCTGTATTGGGGACCCAGCGTGCGTGCGTGCGGCTGTATTGGGGACCCAGCGTGCGTGCGTGCGGCTGTATTGGGGACCCAGCGTGCGTGCGTGCGGCTGTATTGGGGACCCAGTGAGCGTGCGTGCGGCTGTATTGGGGACCCAGCGAGCGTGCGTGCGGCTGTACTGCGGCGTGCAGCAGGATGCTCAGGTTTGCACATAACTGTATACATGTGTGTGTATTTATGATGCGTTTTTTATGTGCTTTGTGTGTTTGCACATCATTCAAAATATCCCTCCCTTCCCCGTGCGCTCTCTTCACCTTCTCTATCATTCATCTTTTGGATTGTAGTTCACTCCCTGCATTTAGGTTTTGTCCCCAAGATTAGGATTTGGTGCTTTTTCTGATGTTAGAGTTTCTGCACCCGTCATGTAAAGTAGGTGACTTGCATGTATTTCCATTGGGTTTGTGTGTATACAGTGTGTGTGTGTGTGTATACTGTGTGTGTGTGTGTGTGTATACAGTGTGTGTGTATACAGTGTGTGTGTGTGTGTATACAGTGTGTGTGTGTATACAGTGTGTGTGTGTATACAGTGTGTGTGTGTGTGTGTGTATACAGTGTGTGTGTGTGTGTGTGTGTATACAGTGTGTGTGTGTGTGTGTGTGTGTATATACAGTGTGTGTGTGTGTGTGTATATACAGTGTGTGTGTGTGTGTGTGTATACAGTGTGTGTGTGTGTGTGTATACAGTGTGTGTGTGTATACAGTGTGTGTGTGTGTGTGTGTGTTTACAGCACTTTACAGGCTTCTATTGTGTTTTTGATGCTGCAGTTTTTGCTTTTAATTTACGCTGTTTTTGCGGTGACATCTTTATTGACGTTCTTATTTGCAGAAATGCACTAAAAAATGTGTCTTTTTACCTGTAAAATTTTCCACATCTAATGCAAATCTATGGGGAAAAACTCAGCGAACCCGATATTGACTAGCCGGGTCCAGCAGAATGGGAGCCGCTGTTCGCTGTGAATATTATAGGTGGTCAAAATAAGGGGCTGACAATAAGGCGATGTGCAGATGGAGGGTTTTTGGGGGGAGGGGGGCGTTCAAGTGGAAGACGCCTTAGTAAAGGCTCCTTCTTGGGGAAGTCTTGGAAGAAGCTTTTGCGGCCTCTTGATTGAACAATGCTGAGATAGGAACAGATCCCAGCAGGACACTTCCCCCGGGATAGGGAACAGGCTAGCACTCATCAAAAAATATATGGTGGTGTGGCCTTGGTTTAACGCTGATATTCCTCATGTCTAGGTCTTTCTTGGCATTTATACTGAGTGTACATGAATGCAATGTGAACAAGGCCTCAGTGGTGCTCCGCTCTGATTACTGCAGGCGTCTCCCCACCCAACCCCTCCGTACATAGCAGCACTGGCTCAGACGAGCGCTCCGGTGTTCTCTATGAGAGCCACTGCCAGACCCCTCCGGAGAACACAAGGATCGGCCATTGGAAATCCAAAATACCAGATTCTTATCTCCCCCCAACATTATATTGGACCATACACATTAAGGCCTCGTCACACAGAGATAAATCTTTGGTAGATCTGTGGTTGCAGTGAAATCATGGACATATTGTTCCATTTGTACACAGCCACAAACCTGCCACTGATTGTCCACAATTTCACTGCAACCACAGATCTGCCGCAGATTTATCTCTGTGTGTGACAGGGCCTTTAGATTTGTATCTTCTGAGCTGCCAATAGATAAAGATCCGGCATGTAGCATTTCCGGCAGTCTATCCTTTTGTCCTCGGCCAACAGAGATATCCGCCGGCAGATGTCTCTTCTGTGTATGGAGAAGTTGGAGGATGTAGCTGAATTGTCATTCACCCAACAGCTTTTCTTAAGTGTATGGGGAGCTTTAGTCTAATGTATATGGGGGGCCTTTGGGGTTCCCTGGGTAATGAGGGCCTTTGGGGGGGGGTCGTCCCTGGGTAATGAGGGCCTTTGGGGGGGGGGGTCGTCCCTGGGTAATGAGGGCCTTTGGAGGGGGGGTTCGTCCCTGGGTAATGAGGGCCTTTGGAGGGGGGGGGTCGTCCATGGGTAATGAGGGCCTTTTGGAGGGGGGGGGTCGTCCATGGGTAATGAGGGCCTTTGGAGGGCGGGGGGGGGGTCGTCCATGGGTGATGAGGGCCTTTGGAGGGGGGGGGGTTCCCTGAGTAACGAGGGCCTTTTTAGGGGGGGGCTTCCCTGGGTAATGGGGGGGGGGCCCTTTGTGGGGGTTCCCTGGGTAGTGAGGGCCTTTGGGGGGGTTCCCTGGGTCGTGAGGGCCCTTGGGGGGGTTCTCTGGGTAGCGAGGGCCTTTGGGGGGGGTTCCCTGGGTCGTGAGGGCCTTTGGGGGGGTTCTCTGGGTAGTAAGGGTCTTTGGGGGGGGTTTCTCTGGGTAGTGAGGGTCTTTGGGGGGGTTCTCTGGGTAGTGAGGGTCTTTGGGGGGGGGTTCTATGGGTAGTGAGGGCCTTTGGGGGGTTCCCTAGATACTTGATATAGAAATACCAAACTACAAAAAGAAAAGAACACCCCCCCCCCCCACTCCCCAGATCTGGATCTGCTAAAAATGTGCAATAAAATGCATTGATTTTAAATGGGGAAAAAAACGAGGACACGACGGAGAAATGCCCGAGGTAGACCCTTTCGGGGAGTGATAAAGCATCAGATCAGCGCAATTATACAAGATTGGAGCTGCGGAGTACACTAGAGTGGAGCAAAAAGATTTGTGGGACTCTGGTCGGTAATCGGGGGGGCTCCATGTTGTTTCCTTCTGGGGTGATGCTGCAAGCGCCTATTAATCTGTACCGGCACCAGGTGGTAGATCTGCAGCCACGGTCAACTGACGTGGTGCTCATATCTAGATTACACACTACAATGGCGGCACAGGCCTCAGACGTGGCACCACTCCTATCCATTAGGTTGGTTTTTGAGACCTTATGTTCCTGGTGACCTGCAGATTTCACCGGGCGGACATTCACTTTCCCTGACCCCAGTCTTGGGTATTGATGCGGCATCACTCGGGTCATGGAGACTCCACCATTCAGGACTGGTACCAATGGTACCAGCTCGAAGCCAAATCAGAAGGTTTAATTTTACACTGAGGGTCTTTATTTCTTCTTCTTTTCTTGTTCCTCAAAGGGTTTTACAAATGAATAGGAGGAACTTTCCAAGAGTTTTTGCATTGAATGGTCTCCTTGTGACCCTAGGTCCTTATTATGGAGATAAGTGGATTATCCTGTAGACAAGAGGTGAGAAAAGCATTGTCTTCTCTGTGCCTCCTTGTAAAGAGATGCTAATGGCAGATCATGCCAGTGAACCTCGCCCAGACGTCCCGACTCCATGGACAGTGAAAATCGAATATCTCCATCCAATAATCCATGCTCCTATCAATCCATGGACATATCTGTGATCGGGAACCTTCATCACTTCTCTGGTTACAAGCACTGATGTTTTTGGTCTTTTGAACCCCCCCCCCCCCTCCCCCAAAAAAAAACGTTTTGTTTTAAGCCCTGAAACTTTTGGCTTTGAAGAAATCCCAAAAAGTTCAATATTGGGTCAAGTTCTGGTTCGGTCACAGTCGTGTTTGGTGTCTGATCGATTGTGACGTTATGGCCGGAAACATGGTCCTCGTATTATACCTCCAGGAGGTTCCTATGGATAAATACATCATCAGATAAGATAATGTCCTGCCACCATCTTTCTTTACATCTAATTAGCCGTCCTCCTCTCACCTGACCAGGAAGAGGGTGGAGGGGTCTTGTTGGGACCCTTTAAAATCTCTCCTCAACAGAAACAAAGGATTAGACCTAAGGAGATACAGCCACGATAGTAGCTCTGCCTGAACGTCCGCTCCTCCGCAGGATCTCTCTCCAATCTTATAAGTAAGTTCTTTTTTTATTATTTCATTCTTTTGTAAGACCCTGTGCCTTTTTATATATATTAAAGGGAGGGTTTGCTGATATATTGATAATCTGCGGTCGCAGGGTTGACCCCACTTCAGATCCGTACCTGATGCCAGTGGTCTCGGCAGCACAAGTTCTGTCTAAACCGGACATTGCGCTGCCGAGAACAAGATCATTTCACCCGACGAATGAACATATTTATTTATTTTATTTCCTCGTTCGTTGGGCTATCAGTAGCCCGTTTAGATCACACGATTATCGGGAAATGAGCATTTGTATAAACACTCGTTACTATGATCGATATCACAACATCTCCATTCAAGCCAGTAAGGCCATGGCCAAAAAAAAAAGATTCATGCAAAGTTAAAATGTATTAATTTTTATTAAGTATTTCAAATATTTTATTTTCATGAAAAGCAGAATAAGTTGCAACACGTAATTACATCTTACATGCCATATTGAGAATATAGGGACAAAAGTCCAACTCAAAAAAAAAAAAAGGGTGTTTCTCTTATACTTCGTTATGACATTTATCAGATGTATATTTCTTTTTTAAAAAAAAAAACAATTAAAAAACAGAGAAATTCCTATGAGACCCCATATAACAAATATAGATGTGAGAACAATTGATATGCTTTTCTTTTTTAAATAGTGCTCCTAATCCTATTGATACATTAAAATACGGTGTGCTAAATAATTTCCCAAAATTATACAATATCAAAAATTGTTATATAATCACTAGTAATATATAAAGATATCAATCAGTAGATATATAGTATGTATTTAGATAACCAAAAGAATAAATAAATATTGCACTATGACGATGGGGTATATATGTATGTATGTATATATAATGAGACAGATATATATAATTCCGAGATAGATCTGTCTCATAAAATATATATATAATATAATATTTTTTTTTTTTTTTTTATAGCTCTCTCTCTTTCCATCTCATAATAAAGAAATATATGTATGAATGAGATGGGGAGAGAGAGAGCTATAATTATATATATATATATATATATATATATATTACACACACGTACATACATATATCTCGGAATTATATACACACGCACAGATTATAATGTATGTATAAACATATATATATATATATATTTATTTATTATGAGATGGAGAGAGAGCTATAATTTATATATTATATATATATATATATAATATATAAATTATAGCTCTCTCTCCATCTCATAATAAATAAATATATATATATATATATATATATATATATGTTTATACATACATTATAATCTGTGCGTGTGTATATAATTCCGAGATATATGTATGTACGTGTGTGTAATATATATATATATATATATATATATATATATATATATATATATATAAAATGTATTTATTATGAGATGGAGAGAAAGAGAGAGAGCTATAATTATATATATATATATATATATATATATATATATATATATATATATATATATATATATATATATATTATAGCTCTCTCTCCTTCTCTCCATCTCATAATAAATAAATATATATTACACACACGTACATACATATATCTCGGAATTATATACACACGCACAGATTATAATATATATATATATATATATATTATAATCTGTGCGTGTGTATATAATTCCGAGATATATGTATGTACGTGTGTGTGTAATAAATATATATATATATAGATAGATAGATAGATAGATATAGATATATTGCACTTGTGAATAGAATAGAGGTATGAAAAATTTCACATTCCCAGGCAATAGATATAGTGCATAAGTCAAAATATTAGTGATATGTATATGGCGCTATAATATTATGAAATATTGCACATGCTAATTAAATTGTATTGTAGTATGTATACGGGACTATCCACTGATTTATATAAAGTCCTCTGAGGTGTAAATACCTGCAGCAGGGCCATTGCAGTGGTCAATAGGAGAGTAATGTCCATTTAATAATAAAGGTCTATATACTAGATTGAGTCGCTCCTGCACATAGTATAAGATGGCAATCATACCGTAACAGTATAGATCCGTGCATGGAGCGTCCCTCCACCCTTGGGCCTGAGCAGGGGCTCCATGCACGGATCTATACCGTTACGGTATGATTGCCAAGTTATACTATGTGCAGGAGCGACTCAATCTAGTGTATAGAACTGTGTTATTAAATGGACATTACTCTCCTATTGAATGTAGATGTTGTGATATCTAATTTGAAGTGTCATGTTCTTTATAACTCCTATTTTGAACTGGGTTGTAATAAATTTACTATGATGGAGCAGCATAAATCCACCTGTATGATTGTGGTGGTTCAATCAGCTATTATGAGCCCTGATGGTCGCCCCTGATGTGTTTACATACAGGGACCAGCAGGACTTATAACAGCTGATCGGTGCGGGTCGTGGACCACTACAATCTGGTATAGATGATCTGTCATTATGGATGGGGCAATCCCCTTAAATGTTTGCCCTTTTGTATTCTCAGATTGGTGGTGTGACATTTTGTGTGGGCAGTGGACGCCCGAAAATGGGGCACTGCACACTGTTAATTGACGGTGGCATTTAAAGAGTTAAACAGCTGCAATCAGAACTTGCTCTGGTTGCTGCTGTTGGAGCCAAATGTTGGCTGTACAACACAGCCAGCAAACAGCTGCGATCAGAACTTGCTCTGGTTGCTGCTGCTGGAGCCAAATGTTGGCTGTACAACAAACCTATCCAAAAGGGAACTGGGTGTGCTTGTGAGTTACCTGCTGAGGATCAAAACCACTAATCATGGGGGTGCCGGGTGTCAGCCTTCCACCAGTCTTATATTGATAACCTACCCCATGGATAGGTCATCAATATAAAAATACTCCTTTAAATCTTTGTTTCTTCCAGACACTGTCACTACAGAGACAGATGATGGAGAATCTGGTAATAGCCAAAGCCCGAGAAGAGACTGTATCCTTCACATGTGCAGATATTCTGGGTGGAGGGGGGGGGTTGTTTTTGCCTTTTATATATTTTTATTTTTTTGTTTTTTTTTCTTATTTTTACACTTCCTAAAAAATTAATTCATTCACCTTTTTGTTTTTAAAGTAAAGGGCCTGAAAAACTCTAAATAAATCCTTAACCATCGCCCACAGCTACAGAGGAAAGCGGAGGAGCGCAGGCAGCGGCTGCAGGAGGAGTCCGGCAGGTATATCCCTCAGGCTCCCCCATGGGGGGTGTTTGGTCTTTTTTCCTCAGCTGCTTCTGTTTTGACTGTAGACTGTTCAACAAAGATAAAAAGCAGATGACCCCGACGGAGGAAGCGCAGAAGACGCTGTACACCGCCGTGCTGGAGTACGAGCAGGACTATGTGAGTGGTTTTGGTGTCTTTTTACACGCTCCTCAGTATTGAGATTGCGATGCCAAGGAAAAGTCGTAATTATGGAAATCCCAGGACAGATAGCCGAGGCTGGAAGTGCCAGGATTTCTGCACGTGGCCCGTACATGATAAATGTTTTAAAAATGTTGTCCCCATTTTATTTTGTTTTTTTATCATTTTTAGATCCTTCCTGCAGTGGTGTAACTAGAGTTCTATGGGCCTCGGTGCAAAGTTTGATCCATTCTCCCCCTCCCCCCATTTGGGCCATTGTACCATTCAAAATCTTATAAAGACATATTAGTTGCTCCCCATACCCTTAATCGTGTAGTAATGACCCCTTGTTTTGTACTAATGTCCCCTCCCATCCTGAGACTCTTCCTGGTAAATATGTCTTCCATCCTGGTGTATGACCCCATCGTGATTATATGCTGGTATATATGTCCTCATTATGGCTCCATCCTTGTATACATGTCCCCATCCTGGTATATGTGACAAAATCATGTACTCCCTATTTTAGTACATATGTCACCATCATTGTCCCATCCTGGTATATATGGCCCCATCATATCCTCATCCTGGTATGTATAGCTTCATCATGACCCCATCCTGGTATATATGGCCCCATCATATCCCCATCCTGGTATATATGGCCCCCATCCTGGTATATAGCCCCATCATATCCTGGTATATATGGCCCCATCTTGTCCCCATCCTGGTATATAGCCCCATCCTAGTATATGGCCCCATTCTAATATGTCCCAATCATGTGCCCATCCTGGTATATAACTTCATCATGGCCCAATCTTGGTAACCCCAGTGTGTCGCACACAATAAAAGAAAACGAAACTATTACACTCGCCTTACCACCACTGCCCTGGTCTCATCTTCCAGAACTGGCATGCAGGCAACTGTCCAGCATGTAAGTGGCGCAGTGCATGACGTCTCTGTCATGCGCGCCCACTTAAAGTGCTGTCAACTGTGTCAGAATATTCGCTTATCCTCATGCCCAGGATTATGGTCGTAGAGAGCAGTGAATATTCATAGCCTTAATTGTCAGCCGACACATCGCAGTGCAAGGACCCGGAAGGTCTCTGTGCTGCGATGTATTTCAGCTGGATGCGCGCCCTCAGACTCACATCCAGCTAAAACAGGCGCTGGGGTTGGCGGGCCCACTGTGCCTAGTCGCGACTGTGATTATTATGCCCTTGCCTTCCTGTGATTTCCATAATTCCATGACATATCCTTCTTGGATTTCAATCCTAACGACTGTAGGCGGCCTCATCAATAAGAGACATTAGATTTTATTTGTTATAGGAAGCTCAATGCGTTTTTTATATATATATATATATATATATATATATATATATATATATATATATATTTATAATCCTATGTGATTTTATTCCTGTACCTCAGAGGTGGCCTGGTGTCTATAAAAAGAAACTTAAGAAGAACCCGAGTGACCTAGACGTGGTCTCCGGCTATCTCTGCCAAATCCTCAGGTAATCAGCATTTGGATATCTTGCACAAAGTATTGGAAATAGGGGTGAGAGGGGACGACACTTGGTAAATACATACAAAAAGACTAATGGCACTCCCAAAAATTCAGTCTGAACAGGTGCAAACTGAACATGACATATAATAACTAAAAAGGATAATTGCACTCTGAAATGCTAAAGCATGCAACCAATGAATGAAATGCTAAAATATGCAAACAATAAATGAAATGCTAAAATATGCAACCAATTAATGAAATGCTAAAACATGCAACCAATGAATGAAATGCTAAAATATGCAACCAATGAATGACATGCTAAAATATGCAACAATGAATGAAATGCTAAAATATGCAACCAATGAATGAAATGCTAAAATATGCAACAATGAATGAAATGCTAAAATATGCAACCAATGAATGAAATGCTAAAATATGCAACCAATGAATGAAATGCTAAAACATGCAAACAATGAATGAAATGCTAAAATATGCGAACAATGAATGAAATGCTAAAATATGCAACCAATGAATAAAATGCTAAAATATGCAACCAATGAATAAAATGCTAAAATATGCAACCAATAAATGAAATGCTAAAACATGCAACCAATGAATGAAATGCTAAAATATGCAACCAATGAATAAAATGCTAAAGCATGCAACCAATGAATGAAAAGCTAAAACATGCAACCAATGAATGAAATGCTAAAGCATGCAACCAATGAATTAAATGCTAAAATATGCAAACAATAAATGAAATGCTAAAATATGCAAACAATAAATGAAATGCTAAAATATGCAACCAATGAATGAAATGCTAAAATATGCAACCAATGAATGAAATGCTAAAATATGCAACCAATGAATAACATGCTAAAATATGCAACCAATGAATAAAATGCTAAAGCATGCAACCAATGAATGAAATGCTAAAGCATGCAACCAATGAATGAAATGCTAAAGCATGCAACCAATGAATGAAATGCTAAAATATGCAAACAATAAATGAAATGCTAAAATATGCAACCAATGAATGAAATGCTAAAATATGCAACCAATGAATGAAATGCTAAAATATGCAACCAATGAATAAAATGCTAAAACATGCAACCAATGAATGAAATGCTAAAGCATGCAACCAATGAATTAATGAATGCATGCATTGTTTGCATGTTGTAGCATTTCAGAGTGCAACTGTCCTTTTTTGTTATTACTTGGTAAATACAGTCATGGAGGGGCCCCATTTATGAGTGGGTTGAGCTGCAGTCCCAGACTTGGCCATGCTGGTATGGATGGTGCTGTACCTGAATAAACAGTAACTGCTAGATGGTGAAGAACATCCCTATCAATTCGATTTCCTACAGTTAGATATGTGTGATCAGTGATGGTCCTTTGCTAAGAATTGCATTGACATTTTTGGAACAACTCGAAAGAGGAATAAGTAAACCCCCTTGTAATATGTTCCCATCTAATTCTTTTTTCCTTTTTATTCCAGCACTTCCGATCATCCAATTACCAAATTAGTAATCCATCTCCAGTGCCAGGTCTACAACCGTCTCTACCCCGTCATCAGCAAAGACGCTGCTCAGGAACTCTCGGACAAAAAAAGTTTTTGTCATTCCCTCCCGGCAGCCCCTTTATCATCCATTAACCTACCACAGCTGAAATCTTCAAAAAGTTTCCACTATCTGCCCGGACCTCCCCGGACCCCCATCCAGCTCAGCCGCTCTATAGGAGAGGGGCTGGAAAGCTGGGAAAACTCCGGCAGCTTCGAGCTCAGAGGAAAGAGCGACTTGGAGACGTCTTTTGAGGACTTGGAATGTTTAATGTCCCCGACGTCGCTGACCGTGCCGGCTGCACTGCAGAGGCTGACTGTGGCCCAGCACCTAGGCGTTGTGGTGAAGGAGATCCATAATGCCAGAGGTGGGTGACGTAGGGTCAATATATTACTACCATGTGACCATGAAAAATTATATAACCCAACAACAAGAGCACTCTGCCTTTGGGCTTTGCTCTATATACACATACAGCCACAAATGAGCCCTTGATGCCCACCAATGGTGGTTTACTGTATGGCACTATTATCTCAGAGCATAACGGCATAATATGGCATTATTCTGATGGTATTTATTTAAAAGAAGTTTTATATATATATATATATATATATATAATTATATGACAAAGACAAGTGAAAGTTGGGCAAACTTGTGTCGTCATGTGTATGAGCTGTTCCATATTTGCACACAAGGGGGCAGCACAGGGCGCCGTAGACTCTCAGACCTGTGTCTATAGGAAAAAGCCCAAAAATGGCAAAGTATGGAGAGGGCATTATTAGATACATATACATAGTGAATGTGTGTGTATATATATATATATATATATATATATATATATATATATATATATATATATATATATATATATATATATATATATATATATATATATATATATATTATATATATATTTTACACACACACGTACATACATATCTCGGAATTATATACATATATATATATATATATATATATATGTATATATATATATATATATATATTATTGTGTATGTATATGCATGCATACATGGTGGTCCAAAAGTAGGTGGACAGTATGTTTAATGGGGTTATCAAACATGGTGTAAAGTGAAACTGACTCAGTTGACCTTAGCAACCAATCAGATTCCACCTTTCATTCCTCTCAGACTCTTTGGAAAATGAAAGATGGAATCTGATTGGTTGCTAAGGGCAACTGAGTCAGTTTCACTTTACACCATGTTTGATAACCCCATTAAACATACTGTCCACCTACTTTTGGACCACCCTGTATGTATGTATGTATGTATGTGTTTAATAGTAGGAGAAAACCCCCTTTTAATAAGATTTCACGGTGGTCCACCATGCCTCTACATAGACCGTTATGGGTACCAGCAGCGATATGAATTGGTTGGTTGCAGCCCACCGTGTACAGTGATCCGCACCCCATTTATGATCGCCTTCTTTTTCCAGACCGGTTGCTATCATCCGCCATGTCCTCCCTGAACCTCGATGTAAGCCCACAAGTGAAGGACGCCTGCCTGGACTGCTTAGAGGACAGCTTCTTCCCCCCGCTGTGGCCAGCGCTGCTTGCTCTATACAGGTAACTCTACCGTCCAGGTCAGAGACCACCGGCCCGGCCATCCTCATCCATATGAGTTCACATATCTAGATGATCCGTTCCACCAGTCCTGAAGGGCGCTGATTGTTGGGCCCATTCCTATCCACATAAATACAGTCCGTTCCGGGCAGACAGCCTGTGGTGGGATCTCTATGAATGTATAAAATTGTAGTAAAACACCTTTCATTAATGCGTCATCCGCTCCCTCAGACAGGTGCTGTCTACCCGGGAGGAATCTCTTTTCCAGGTCATGGATATGTACAGCACAGCTATGCCATCTGCTCTGGGGGTCTCCAAAAAGCTGTACCCCGAAGATATAGAAGAACCGTATAAAGCCGCTGTGGATAATCTGGCAAACTTGCCGCGTCAGCGTAGTCCGCAAAGAAAAGTGGAGTGTATCGGTAAGAAGCGATAATAACCCTTTCATGACACGAGGGTGGTGAACAACATTCCCGAAACCATCTTTTAATTGTCCAGGGTTCTGCTTTTAAAGACACCCGGTCACGAGTTGACATTGCTGGCGGTCCCAAAAGCAGGACCCTGATCCGGCAGCCAATGTGGATGTGGTACAAGGGTCCTGGGAATAATCCAACATAGACCTGGAACAAGGGTCCCGGGAATAATGTCTAATTCCAAAATTAAAGGGGAATTCTACTCGGATCTACCTGGTAGCCTTAAAGGGATTGAATAGGTGGTAACTGGATTATATGAGACCCCCTCTAGTTATGTTATATTAATCTGTTCTTTTTTTGTATCAGTGAGGACTCTGCGGATGATTTGTGAGTGCACGGAGGAATATTGCCCCGCTCCCGGGACCGCCGCCATGTGAGTGCCTTTATATGTGGGTTTGGAGGGTGAGCCGGGGTGTGATATTTTCCCTGTCTCCGTCCATCTGTACGCTGCACGTGTCTCGCTCTCTGTTCCGTTTTGCTCTCTCCTCGTGTGCACAGGTTGCGGAGTACATGATGTTTATTGGGTACAGATAGGAGGCCCCTCTGGGGTCTTCACTGATGGATGAGATGTGACAGTCGCAGGCAGAGCATGGCCCGTCCTGCAGAGCACAAGAGGCTGCGGCGCTCTGCAGAGCAGCAGCTCCCCAGCAGAGCGCCTGTCTGCTCTAATTAGCAAAGCGCGACGGAAGAGGTGGAGGGGGCGTACAGCGCTATGGATAGGAACAAGTCATGGAGGGGACCAGACAGCAACAGTGGAGGGGAGACAACATGGAGATGATTGACTGCAGGAGTCATGAGGATCATGGGCATGGGGGGGTGAGACTAGATTTAGAGCAAGTTCACTGACAGCGCTGGAGGGGTAGGAAAAGCCCAGCAAGGGTCATTAATAATTCATGGTGGATCCTGCAGACTTGATGTTAAGATCAAAACATCAATTAACTCAGATTTCATACCATTCCATCATACCGGGGTGATGAAAGCGGTCCATAAGGATCACCGGGAATCCAAGAATTCGGCAACTTTCTACCAGTTTGTAGAACTCTGCTGTCCATAAATGGGTCCAAAAGGAAAGGGCGTGTGCTGCCGTCAAGACGTGGCTGTTTGACTCCACGCGTTTCGAAGTCCCTGACTACTTTTTCAGGGCTTTAAACAGAAATAGGTCCTGATTGTATCTGACTGAGCCGTGAGCTCAACGTTTTTTGCCCGTGTCATTTGGACATGATCAGAAGCGACTTTTCAGCCTGTAGATGTGAGCAACTATTCATTGACAGCAAACAAAGATCTTGAACATGGCGCAAAATTAAAAGCAACGTATACTGAAAACTTCAGTAGGAGATGGTAACACGAAAATGGAGGAGATATCCACTCTGGGAGGGCTAAGTTTGTGGCTAGTGACCTATTACGGGTGCAACGGTCAGGACATGATGAGCCTGGAGCTATCCCCTCTGTGGTAAGGGTTAAACGGGGGTGCAGTCTGTAGCTAGAGACAAAGTTCGGGTGCAACGGCCAGGATATAATGAGCCTAGAGCACCCAATCAGCATGAGGAGTGACCGCAGACAGCGGGGAATGGATGTGGGGCAACGACCCCAGAGGCACAGGGCACCTTTAATGTTTCCCGAAGCGGCCAAATCCTTTTATATTGCTGCTCTTCATCTGAAATGTGAGGCGCCCTCGCTGCGTGCAGTCATTATTCGGCTCCAGGCGGGCTCATTGGGGCAGAAATGTCACGACCCCCAAATGCGGACACAAAAGAAGTCTCACGTTTACTGATGAGTGCAAAACCTCTCCAGGATTGTGGCCGATGCCTACTTGTGCAAATCATCCGAACCTAAAGGGGTGCCCATAGACCTAGGATTGGGGGATATGGATGCCATAGATTAGGGTCTACCTTGCTCTGCACACGTGATCGGCCCCCACCCTCTGCTCACTTTTGGACAAATGTGTCGTATACATAGAATGACTATTAATGTCTCTGTATTTTCTCTCCTGACCCTTTTCTAGTGGTGCAGACGACCTCCTGCCCATCGTGGCGTTTGTAGTGCTGAAAAGCCACATGTCGCATTTGCTGTCGGAGTGCGCAGCGCTGGAGGAGTTTATACACGAGGGGTGAGTGCCCGCCGTTTCCGCCATGACATGACAGTTTCGGTAATCATTACTGAGCACCACTAGCGTTCATTAACAGCAGGGGAGCGCCCTGTCCCTGTACTGTCGCTCACTTTTAGCCGGCCGGGTGACATGTCTGCTGTTGTGACAGCTTTATTGTCTGTGGCTTGTTTCCCTGAGCTAGTTCTGCAGACTCGCGTCTCTGCTGATCCGTCTCGGTCTTATTTCACTGCTTACATATCTCCTTCCCGGCCCGTCTCGGTGTCTGGTCTCCACTTCTCTGCTGTCTTCCTTGCAGGCTATTGATACCCTTTTGGCCCCTACCTCCATCTCTTTATCTATGCACGGTATTTACTGCATCCATGATAAGATATAGAGGATAAATAAAGGAACAATTGTCAGGCCATCAGTCTGATATTGGTGGGGGTCCAACACTTGGCATCCCCCACTGGTCAGCTGAAATCTGCTCCCGCAGCACTCGGACATAAACAATGTATAGGGATATGGAGCCCGTCCACTGCCGACTTCTGCTCAGTTTGGAGGCCGGGTGTTGTACCCTCTTATTGATGAATGGACAACCCCTTTAAACACTTTCTGGAGTGGCACATGCACATGGAAAGTCTCTGCACATGCGTCACTCCAGTTCGCAGCACTAGAAACCATTCCTTATACTGTGCAAACGTGCACGCCGAAGAGGATGGTTTAGTGACGGAACCGCCCACTTGGCACTTGCAAAGTAATTTGCATACAGCAATATGATTCAGTTTTCTTTCTCTACTGGTCTATAAGGGCAAACACTTATGTTGCCACTTTGTTTAGAAACCGCACCACCCTTCCTTGCCCATGGGTTGTCACTGCCCGGACCTCATTGAAATGAATGGAGCCAAACTGCAATGGGGCCCTATATGGGGGTCCCCACTGCAATAGGGTCACTATACCAGTGACAACCCATGGTCCGCTTCTAATTAAAAAGTATAAAGTGGACAAAGTTGTCAGTTTTGTTAATGGATCCTTTGCTGGTATATAAGTTACATTAATGTATTCTTGTTTTCCCTCCAGAGATCTGATTGGAGAGGAGGGCTACTGTCTGACCTCTCTGCAGAGCGCCCTGGTGTATTTGGAGACGCTTCCGGTGCCCCCCGACTGAAGGAGAAGCTGCACCTTACCTGCGTACATGAAGAAAGCCTCCACCACTGGTCATTCTCCCGTGAATGTGAAACAGAAAAAAAAAATGGTGTTAAAATGAAAAATTCTATACACCCCAGTGTTACAGCTCATCTCTGGGATGTATTTGCACGGCAAAAACTTCTAAGATTATATATATATATGTGCTGTGTCATGAAAACCAATATGGCTGCTGTTACAGCCCTTGCATGGCTTGTCACCCAACTTTCCTAGAGTCCTGATTTGATACAACCCCTCTTCTAATATTATAGGAGAGTTGGCTGACTACCTTGTTTTGGCATCATTGGTCTCTTCCTCCCCCCCCACCCACCAGGATTTCCCGAAACCTACAAAGTCACCCATATCTGGAAGAGATGGATGGGGAACATTCCATATATTGGTCACCCAGCTTTTCCCAGAATTTAGTTTCTAATATCTTGGCAAGTGATCAGTTCGGATCTGACCTCCTGATGCTGAGAATTAAGGGGCTGCAGCTCTGCCCCCCCCCCCCCCCACCTCCTTTATACATTTTCCCTTTGCACATGGACATTATGGACCACCCGCCGCATCTTGGCTGCTACTATCTGCTCGGCTGAGTCTTACGAGTGCCACTGTGAAGGGACCCTAAATCTCTTTACTCAGATGGGAGTACCCCTGTACGGACTTATTGATTTTAGAGGTGATGCTTCGCTAATGCACCTCCTTGAAAAAAAATCGCACATAACTTGAAGACGACAGGGACCGGGACCGTACCCGCGGCACAATCTGACAAGCTGTTAGTCCCACACTGATGATGATTATAATATTGCACTACATTATTTAAAGCTAGTATCATTTTTATCATCCTAGTCAATGTGTAATGCTCTGGATGGTTTCAAACTAGAAAGGTCATCTTGCTGGGACTTGTAGTTCTCCAGAAACTGTCAATCTGCAATTTGTGGTTGCTGTGAAACTATTCGCTCTCTACATGCTGGATCTCTAACTTATGTCAGAACCACAACTCCCATCAGGATGGCCGAGATCTATAGCTCCTAGTTTGCAAAACCATTCTCCAGACCAGTAGCAAAAGTACAACTCCCATCATGAGCTGCAGCTGGGAGCTGTAGTGCTGCCGCTGGAATGGAGATCACTGGTAGGGAAAGATGAAGTTCTGTGTATACTTTTCTGCTTGAAATAAAGTTATTTTTAATAAGTTTTTGTTTTGTCTTTTTACCCCCCCTGAAATAGTCGGGTTTTCTAGAACAAAAGACAATAGGAAATAATTGGGATATTTCCATCCTGGCAGAAGACTCTGAGGCCGGGGCCAAGTATTCAAAAGTGAACATAATTGCCATCTTATAGCGGATTTATTTATAGCTTTACTCATGTGGGTCATCTTCTTTATTGTGTGTGTGTGTGTATGTATGTATGTATATATATATATATATATATTAGATATAATATGTGTGTGTGTGTGTATGTGTATATATATATATATAATATATATATATATATATATATGTGTATATGTGTGTGTATATATATATATATAATATGTATGTATATATATATGTATGTGTGTATATATATATATATATATATATATATATATATATATATATATATATATACACAATGTGTGTGTGTATATATTTATAATTTTTTTTTTTATTTTCCTTTAAATACATTTATATATATTTTTGATATTAAAAAAATATAAATGTATTTGAAAAAAAAATAAAGATATATATTTAATATTAAAAAATATATACATTTATTATATATTATATATATTTTTTTAAAATATTTATATTAAATATGTAAATATTATTTTTTTTTTGAAAAATGAAATATATAATATATATAATTTTATTAAAAAAATATAGATTTTTTTAATATCATTTTTTTAAAAATATATAAATATAATTTTAATATATATTTATTTTCTCCAAATACATATATTTTTTTAATATATATTAAAATGTATACATGTATATAATATATATTAAAAAAAAAAAAATATATATATATATATATATATATATATATATATATATATATATATATATATATATATATATATATATATATATATTAATAATTTAAAAAAATATTGATTTTTTTTTTTTTTTTTTTTAGCAATGTTACTGCTAACCTATTCACTAGAGGAATTTTTATGTGTTTGTTTAGTGCTGAGCACTTGCATAGGAGATGGGCCCTTGGATGCTCAGATGGTGGCTGTTTTGGCAGTGTGCTCCTTACTGACTTTGCTGTAATTCTTCATACTATTCTCACAGGGTCGATGTTGATTTGACTTTTTTGTTTGCAATGGAAGAAAAAAAAAAAAAAAAAAGGGGTAAAACCTCTGCAGGTCCACATCCAAATTTGCTGATTTGATAAAAAAAAAAAAAATCGATGGTAGAAAAATAGGCCTTGTGAGAACTTTGTTCTCTCCATCTGCTTGCCTTCGCTTGCGGTGGGAGACGGTCCTTTTTTTTTTGACACTGCGTTTTTGGCTGCAAAAAAAATGCACCCACAGCAAAACTGCACCGGTAAACACATGCATTTTTACCACGTTTTCGGTGCGTTTTTGGCTGCGTTTTTGATCTCTGCGTTTTTCCAATGCATTGCATGGGTGAAAAACGCAGGAAAGAACTGACGTGTTTTGTTGTTTTTTTTTTTTTTTTTGCTCAAAAACGCAGCTAAAAAAAAAACGTTGTGTGCAGACAGCAAAAATGAAAAGTCATAGACTTTGCTGGGGAAGCAAAGTCATGCAGTTTTGAGCCCAAAACCGCTCAGTGCGCACATAGCCTTAATATGCCTTGTGTTGTCCACTTCTGTCACTTGCTGTACCCTAGACGAGGAGGAATATGGGGGGGGGTCTTTTCTTATAAATTCACATAGAATCTGTAGAAATAACATTCGCTTTCTTGTCCAGTTACTGAGGTCTATGGTGAGAAATTCTGAAACTATTGAGCTGATAGCTACATGTGCGAAACCCAAAATGTTAGATTGGCCTAAGGGTTTAAAGGGAATTGTCACCAAGTTTTTGCTACCTAATGTGAGAGCAGCATAATGTAGGGGCAGAGACCCTGATTCCAGCAATGTGTCACTTACTGGGCTGCTTAGTGTAGTTAATCAGCAGTAGATTATAATTAGTGGACTACTTAGCATAACTGCTAGATCTGCAGCAGAGAAACATTGATTTTATCAAAATGACAACAAACAGCTCAGTAAGTGACACATCGCTGGAATCAGGGTCTCTGCCCCTACATTATGCTGCTCTCAGATTGGGGAACAAAAACTGGTGGCAGATTCCCTTTTAAAATACTTTACACACCCTCCCTAAGTAAGGGAGAGGGTTTAAAATATACATTTGGAAAAGGGTTTAAAATGTTTTGCGCACTCTCCCTAAGCGAGGAAGAAGCCTTAAAATGTAACTTTGATGTCCTGAAAGTTATTAAACATTACAGGCACTGCAGATCAATGCGGATAAGTGGGGGCCAAGATCCTGAGACACCCCCCCCCCCCTACTGAACTGAGGAAACACCGGTGTGAAGTCCGCGGTTCCGGCACAGAGTGGTGTACGGGCTCAATAGAATATATATGGGTCACAGACCTGTGTACAGACTTTTGGGCCTATGTACCTCTCTGTGCGGGACCTGCGGACTTCACAGCGGTGTTTCCACAGTTCGGTAGGGGTCCCAGGATCCGGACCCCCACTGATTTGCAGTGCCTGTAATGTTCTAAAAGTTTTTAAACAATAAAGGAACATTTTGTGCTGCCCCCTACAGGAGCTGATGCCTTCAATGCGTTTCATAGAGCAGTGGTTGTATTCCCAGGACCCCACCGATCAGTAACAATATGCAGTGTCCCCGATATAGAAAAAAAGACCCCAAACTTTCATGCTATGCAAGTTACACTTCAAAGGAGCTGTACCAAGATGCAAGGGGGGGGGTCTCGTTGATCTTGAGAAAGCTTCATTGCCAAAGTCTGGCTGTAACTAACCACAAAACCTAAAAAATCAGTGGAGATGGATAGATATTTGCTTTATGTAGCAGGTTCACAACATTTAAAGGGAATCTGTCACCAGGTTTTTGCTCCCCCATCTAAGAGGGGTATACTGTAGAGACAGAGACCCTGATTCCAGCCATGTGTCACTTACTGGGGCTGTTTGCTACCGTTTTCATAGAATCACTATTTTCTGTGCTGAAGATCCAGCAGTTATACAGAGCTCATAAATATGCTGGACTACCTGCAGCATGCC
Organism: Anomaloglossus baeobatrachus; assembly: GCF_048569485.1. NCBI lineage: Eukaryota > Metazoa > Chordata > Amphibia > Anura > Aromobatidae > Anomaloglossus > Anomaloglossus baeobatrachus. The sequence goes on along the minus strand of NC_134362.1, from coordinate 186,875,543 downwards.
AAGTAGTCCTGTAATGATAATCCTCTGCTGATTAAACAATGATTTATATCAAAACTACACTAAGCAGCCCAGTAAGTGACACCGATAGAATCAGAATCTCTGTCCCTACGTTATTCTGCTCTCAGATTAGGTGACAAAAACCTTGTGACAGATTCCCTCGGACACCTGCTCATGAATATACTGGACTACCTGCAGCATACCAAGTAGTCCTGTAATGATAATCTCTTGCTGATTAAACAGTGATTTTATCTAAACCACACTAAGCAGCCCAGTAAGTGACACATCACTGGAATCAGGGTATCTGCTTCTTTCTTTGCTGCAGATCTAGCAGTTATACAGAGTTGATGAATATGCTGGACTACCTGCAGCACACCAAGTAGTCCTGTAATGATAAAATCACTGTTTAAATCAGCAAGAGATTATCTAAACTACACTAAGCAGCCCAGTAAGTGACACATCGCTGGAATCAGGGTCTCTGTCTCTCTTTGCTGCAGATCTAGCAGTTATACAGAGCTTGTGAATATAAATCCTTTTTAAATAAAATTAATCTTTATTATGAACACATTAAAATACAGCAACTTAGTCCTCAAGGGGTTAACTGGACGGCTGAGTAGGGTCAGCAATAATAACAGTTGTTGTGGGCAGTTTGGCAACATGACATGACATACATTCAAAAGATCATCATTTAAAGTGATGATAAAGATGTAATACAGTAGTTTACATGTAAGCACACACTGAAATTTTCTGCAAAAAACTATTTAAAGGTAATGTACCCTGCTTAACATGTTACCAATATGATCACATTATCTTATATGTCAAGTCCATGACCTTGTTGTAATACGGCCAAAGCCGTGATTAATTAGCCAGAACTGGTATCTGCCAACACACCCACATCCCACAGTTTTACACAATTATAAAGTCAAAGTTACTAACCACTTCAAAGCAAGTCCAGGAAACCACCAGTCCCTACGCGCGTTTCACCTCTTCTTCAGGGGACGTGATCTTTTGAATGTATGTCATGTCATGTTGCCAAACTGCCCACAACAACTGTTATTATTGCTGACCCTACTCAGCCGTCCAGTTAACCCCTTGAGGACTAACTTGCTGTATTTTAATGTGTTCATAATAAAGATTAATTTTATTTAAAAAGGATTTATACCACATTTTCTCAGTGTATAAAGTTATTTAGTGGTGTTCCGACACTTCCAATCAGTTTGCGGAGTGGCCTAAAGTAAAGTAAGAGCTTGTGAATATGCTGGACTGCCTGCAGCATGACAAGTAGTCCTGTAATGATAATTTCTTGCTGATTAAGACTCTGTGCGCACTAGTGCGTTTGACCAGCGGATTTGCCGCGGAAATTTCTTGAGAAATGTCTGCAATCTTTGTGCAGACATTTCCCAGCAAATTCTATGAGAAAAAAAAATAGCTGTGCGCACTGTGCGGATTTTTCTCAAGAAATTTCCTTGAGAAGAATTTCTCGAGAAAATTTCTTGAGAAAATGAGCATGTCATTTCTTTTCCGCAGGTACCCTGTGGATTTCGGCAGTACAGCCTGCAAAATCCGCAGGGAACCACCCGCGGGAAAATCGCGGCAAATCCGCATGCGGATTTGGTGCGGATTTTTTCCGGAGGTCCGGAAATCTTTCACTCCCAGAAGTTTCTCAAGAAATTTTCTTGAGAAACTTCACATTTCTAGTGCGCACATAGCCTTAAACAGTGATTTTATCTAAACTACACTAAGCAGCCCAGTAAGTGACACATCACTGGAATCAGGGTCTCTATTTCTTTCTTTGCTGCAGTTATACAGAGTTGATGAATATGCTGGACTACCTGCAGCACACCACGTAGTCCTGTAATGATAATCATCTGCTGATTAAACAATGATTTTATCGAAACTACACTAAGCAGCCCAGTAAGTGACACATCGCTGGAATCAGAATCTCTGTCCCTACATTATGCTGCTCCCAGATCAGGTGGCAAAAACCTGGTGACAGATTCCCTTTAAGAAGTTTGCATTATCACTTGACTTTTTTGGGGGGGCCGTAAACTATCTACAAATATTAATAGGTAAACTGGAGTCCTCCAATTTTGTATACACTTGAGCTGGTGATCTTTGGGGCATGCAGATTATTTTGCAAATGGGGGGTTATGAACAAAACCGAAAAAGTCTGAAGAGTTTGCAATCGGCTAACCCCATGTGTGTAACTAGGTGGCATGGGCAGGACGGCTGGTGCAGATGCTGCCGCTAAAAGAATGGCTTGTAGGCCAGCTGTACCCGCTCAGATTATGGGTAAGCTTTTCTATTTGTGACCTTAATTTTCTGTGTTGCACAAATTCCCCCATCTTCATCGAATCCAAGCCCTATAGACGATGCGGATTAATCATTGACCGTTCACATACAGGAAAATGCTAGGATGTTATTTCATTAAGATTTATTGAATGGCTTGGTGAGAAAATGGGAATGAGGGGGTTAATATGGAGATATATAGCGTGTAGGAGCCATCAGAGATTACAACAGATGGGCAGGGGATGAATATGAAAATCATCTCAGAGAAAATGGAACAATCATGTTAAAAAAAAAAAAAAAAATCCCCCCACAAGCTGGATTTTACGGCGGCGGCGGCTTAGTAGAACAGATCCGGATTATTAAATTGTGCTATAGTCGTGATTTCTTCAAGGGATTGTTCAGTTGGTTGATCAGGTTGTAGGTGTTTGGAAGAAATGGTGGCGCCAATAATAGATGGACCCCCCTCCGCCCTGAAAATGTGGAGATCGGAGGGTATGTGACGGTATACACGGGGACGCCAGGACTAGTCCCCAATCTCACAGCTTGCCTTCTAAGATAAGTGTCTTGAGGTCGGTGGTGGAGTTGGCGCACAGCACAGCGTGGGACACCCTCCTTTTTTCAACCAACGACGCAACGGCTTCTCCTACCTCCAAATGACTCACGTACCCCGGTCCGAGGCGCTCGGGAGGAGCCACCCCCATGTTGATTTTTACCTAATAATGACAAAAACCGTAACAAGCCGCGTGTGAAATTGCATCGTCCACAGTGATATTTTGCCTGCAATTTAACGACTATTTATTGTGATTGTTACCATTCCAAATAAATGACTTTATAACAAAAGCCCAATTTTTTTATTTTATTTTTTAAACATTCCTCCGCTTTTGGCACTAACCTCATTCAGTTTACAAGGAACATCAGGATACTCCTCGCGAATCACTTGGGAAAACGCCAGCGCTCCTGCTGCGCCCAAGGTTAGGAATCCAGTGCCGGGCATGAGCAAGCGCTCACCGGCGCCCCCTAGTGATATGTGAAAAACTGCTTCAATTTCAGCAATATACACAGCCATACATAAATAGTCTAAATGATTTAAAAGAGAGAGAGAAAAAGAAAACACACATCCACGCTCT
>NC_134362.1:186467741-186570241 GCF_048569485.1 Anomaloglossus baeobatrachus | reverse complement strand
CTGCGCACTCCCAAACGTGCTCCATCCCCTATGCTGCGCACCCCCCATCGTGCTCCATCTCCCATCCTGCGCACTCCCAAACGTGGTCCATCTGCCATGCTGCGCACTCCCAAACGTGCTCCATCCGCCATGCTGCGCACTCCCAAACGTGCTCCATCCGCCATGCTGCGCAGTCCCAAACGTGCTCCATCCGCCATGCTGCGCACTCCCAAACGTGCTCCATCCGCCATGCTGCGCACTCCCAAACGTGCTCCATCCGCCATGCTGCGCACTCCCAAACGTACTCCATCCGCCATGCTGCGCACTCCCAAACGTGCTCCATCCGCCATGCTGCGCACTCCCAAACGTGCTCCATCCACCATGCTGCGCACTCCTAAACGTGCTCCATCCGCCATGCTGCGCACTCCCAAACGTGCTCCATCCGCCATGCTCCCTATCGTGCTCCATCCCCCATGCAGCGCACTCCCCATCGTGCTCCATCTCCCATGCTGTGCACTCCCAAACGTGCTGCATCCGCCATGCTGCGCACTCCCAAACGTGGTCCATCCGCCATGCTGCGCACTCCCAAACGTGCTACATCCGCCATACTCTGCACTCCCCATCGTGCTGCATCCCCCATGCTGCGCTCTCCCAAACGTGCTCCATCCACCATGCTGCGCACTCCCAAACGTGCTCCATCCCCTATGCTGCGCACCCCCCATCGTGCTCCATCTCCCATCCTGCGCACTCCCAAACGTGGTCCATCCGCCATGTTGCACACTCCCAAACGTGCTCCATCCGCCATGCTGCGCACTCCCAAACGTGCTCCATCCGCCATGCTGCGCAGTCCCAAACGTGCTCCATCCGCCATGCTGCGCACACCCAAACGTGCTCCATCCGCCATGCTGCGCACTCCCAAACGTGCTCCATCCGCCATGCTGCGCACTCCCAAACGTGCTCCATACGCCATGCTGCGCACTCCCAAACGTGCTCCATCCGCCATGCTGCGCACTCCCAAACGTGCTCCATCCGCCATGCTGCGCACTCCCAAACGTGCTCCATCCCCTATGCTGCGCACCCCCCATCGTGCTCCATCTCCCATCCTGCGCACTCCCAAACGTGGTCCATCTGCCATGCTGCGCACTCCCAAACGTGCTCCATCCGCCATGCTGCGCACTCCCAAACGTGCTCCATCCGCCATGCTGCGCAGTCCCAAACGTGCTCCATCCGCCATGCTGCGCACTCCCAAACGTGCTCCATCCGCCATGCTGCGCACTCCCAAACGTGCTCCATCCGCCATGCTGCGCACTCCCAAACGTACTCCATCCGCCATGCTGCGCACTCCCAAACGTGCTCCATCCGCCATGCTGCGCACTCCCAAACGTGCTCCATCCACCATGCTGCGCACTCCTAAACGTGCTCCATCCGCCATGCTGCGCACTCCCAAACGTGCTCCATCCGCCATGCTCCCTATCGTGCTCCATCCCCCATGCAGCGCACTCCCCATCGTTCTCCATCTCCCATGCTGTGCACTCCCAAACGTGCTGCATCCGCCATGCTGCGCACTCCCAAACGTGGTCCATCCGCCATGCTGCGCACTCCCAAACGTGGTCCATCCGCCATGTTGCGCACTCCCAAACGTGCTCCATCCGCCATGCTGCGCACTCCCAAACGTGCTCCATCCGCCATGCTGCGCAGTCCCAAACGTGCTCCATCCGCCATGCTGCGCACACCCAAACGTGCTCCATCCGCCATGCTGCGCACTCCCAAACGTGCTCCATCCGCCATGCTGCGCACTCCCAAACGTGCTCCATCCGCCATGCTGCGCACTCCCAAACGTGCTCCATCCGCCATGCTGCGCACTCCCAAACGTGCTCCATCCGCCATGCTGCGCACTCCTAAATGTGCTCCATCCGCCATGCTGCGCACTCCCAAACGTGCTCCATTCGCCATGCTGCGCACTCCCAAACGTGCTCCATCCGCCATGCTGCGCACTCCCAAACGTGCTCCATCCGCCATGCTGCGCACTCCCAAACGTGCTCCATCCGCCATGCTGCGCCAGCATCAGCCTCTCTACCCGCAGCATCAGCCTCTCTCCTCCCAGCATCAGCCTCTCTCCCCGCAGCATCAGCCACTCTGTCCCCAGCATCAGCCTCTCTGTCCCCAGCATCAGCCTCTCTGTCCCCAGCATCAGCCTCTCTGTCCCAAGCATCAGCCTCTCTGTCCCAAGCATCAGCCTCTCTGTCCCCAGCATCAGCCTCTCTGTCCCCAGCATCAGCCTCTCTGTCCCCAGCATCAGCCTCTCTGTCTCCAGCATCAGCCTCTCCATCCCAGCCTTCCCCTGGATCAGCCTCTATCATCCCAGCATCAGTCTCTGTCCCCAGCATCAGCTTCTCTGTCCCCAGCATCAGCCTCTCTGTCCCCAGCATCAGCCTCTCTGTCTCAGCCTTCCCCAGGATCAGCCTCTCTCATCCCAGCATCAGCCTCTCTGTCCCCAGCATCAGCCTCTCTGTCCCCAGCATCAGCCTCTCTCATCCCAGCATCAGCCTCTCTCATCCCAGCATCAGCCTCTCTCATCCCAGCATCAGCCTCTCTCATCCCAGCATCAGCCTCTCTCCTCCCAGCATCAGCCTCTCTGTCCCCAGCATCAGCCTCCCCATCCCAGCCTTCCCCAGGATCAGCGTCTCTCCTCCCAGCCTCCTCCAGCACGCCATGCTCCTCTGCCGACACTCACAGATCCGATCGCATACACTCACACACACCGACACACACCCGATCGCATACACTCACACACACCGACACACACCCGATCGCATACACTCACACACACCCAATTGCATACACTCACACACACCCGATCGCATACACTCACACACACCGACACACACCCGATCGCATACACTCACACACACATTGACTATATTGCACATACGCGCTCATACTCACAACATCCGGAGAAACCACATGCTTCTGGCCATGTGATCTTCCGGCAGGTCCTGGAAGGTCACAACAGCACAGTATCGAAGCAAGCGATATCGCCGGATGCTGTGAGTGTGTGGATGCGATGTGTGTGTGAGGTGTTTGTGAGAGTGAGTGTGATCTGAGGTGTGTGTATGTGTGTGTGTGCGCGTGTGGATCTTCCGCCGCTGCAGGACCTTGATGTGCTGGTAACTATGCTACCATGGTTACCAGCGCATCACGGCCCCCACTCGCACGGGAGCCCACACCAGCATACAGCGGCAAGGCCAGCAATGCGAGGGTAAGTGTCGGCTGGGTTGGCGGCGTACGCTGATGTGGGCTCCCGTTGGGGGGGGGTTGTACAGTACTCACCTGGGAGCCGTGACCGTGTCAGTTCGGGGAATGCGCGGGGGGGGCAGAGCTAACGTCCATTGCGTGAGGGGGCGGGGCGTGGCGTGGCCGAGTTGCCAATGCCTGCAGGGTGCCGGGGCGAGAGGCCAATCTGTGGGGGGGCGGAGCCTGGGCGAGCGGCTGGCCAATCCGTGTGGGGGCGCAGCCTGGGCGAGCGGCCAATCGGTGTGGGGGGGGCGGGGCCATGGCGAGCCCAGCGGCCAATCAGCTTTGTGTCACCGTAAGGACACAATGTCACCGGAAGGACACAATTTTGAAGCATGACAGACAGACAGACAGACAGACAGAATAAGGCAATTATATATATAGATGTGTGTATATATATATACATATATATATATATATATATATACACAGTATATTTCTTCAATCATGTAACACACACACATATATATATATATATATATATATATACTAGAAGGTGGCCCGATTCTACGCATCGGGTATTCTAGAATTTACGTATTGTGTAGTTCATGTATGATTTTTGTTATATATATATATATATATATATATATAGATGTTGTTGTGTGTAGTTACCAAGTGTTTGTGTAGGGCGCTGTACATGTTCTGAGTGTCGCGGGGGGTGAGAGCGGTGTTGTATGTGTGTTGCGTGTGTTGCGTTGTTTGTGGAGCGCTGTGTGTCTGTAGCGTTGTGTGTGTGTGTGTGTTGTGCGGTTTGTGTGGGTGTGGTGTGTTTTGGGGGGAGGTATGTTTTGAGCAATGTGTGTGTTGTGCAGTATGTGCGTATATTTGTGTGTGCAGCGTTGTCTGTGTGTGTGGGTGTCTGTGTAGGGCGTTGTTTGTGATTCCTAGTGTGTGTGTGTTGTGCAGTGCGCGTGTGTGTGTGTGTGTTGGGGGGAGGTGTGCACCTCTCATCGTGCTCCATCCCCCATGCTGCGCACCCCCCATCGTGCTGCATCCCCTATGCTGCGCACTCCCAAACGTGCTCCATCCGCCATGCTGCGCACTCCCAAACGTGGTCCATCCGCCATGCTGCGCACTCCCAAACGTGCTCCATCCCCCATGCTGCGCACTCCCAAACGTGCTCCATCCGCCATGCTGCGCACTCCCCATCGTGCTCTATCCGCCATGCTGCACACTCCCAAACGTGCTCCATCCGCCATGCTGCGCACTCCCAAACGTGCTCCATCCGCCATGCTGCGCACCCGCTATCATGCTCCATCCGCCATGCTGCGCACTCCCAAACGTGCTCCACCCGCCATGCTGCGCACTCCCAAACGTGCTCCATCCGCCATGCTGCGCACTCCCAAACGTGCTCCATCCGCCATGCTGCGCACTCCCAAACGTGGTCCATCCGCCATGCTGCGCACTCCCAAACGTGCTCCATCCGCCATGCTGCGCACTCCCAAACGTGCTCCATCCGCCATACTGCGCACTCCCCACCGTGCACCATCCGGCATGCTGCGCACTCCCAAACGTGCTCCATCCGCCATGCTGCGCACTCCCAAACGTGCTCCATCCGCCATGCTGCGCACTTCCAAACGTGCTCCATCCGCCATGCTGCGCACTCCCAAACGTGCTCCATCCGCCATGCTGCGCGCTCCCAAACGTGGTCCATCCGCCATGCTGCGCACTCCCAAACGTGCTCCATCCGCCATGCTGCGCACTCCGAAACGTGCTCCATCCGCCATACTGCGCACTCCCAAACGTGCTCCATCCGCCATACTGTGCACTCCCCATCGTGCTCTATCCGCCATGCTGCACACTCCCAAACGTGCTCCATCCGCCATGCTGCGCACTCCCAAACGTGCTCCATCCGCCATGCTGCGCACCCCCTATCATGCTCCATCCGCCATGCTGCGCACTCCCAAACGTGCTCCACCCGCCATGCTGCGCACTCCCAAACGTGCTCCATCCGCCATGCTGCGCACTCCCAAACGTGCTCCATCCGCCATGCTGCGCACTCCCAAACGTGCTCCATCTGCCATGCTGCGCACTCCCAAACGTGCTCCATCCGCCATGCTGCGCACTCCCAAACGTGCTCCATCCGCCATACTGCGCACTCCCCATCGTGCACCATCCGGCATGCTGCGCACTCCCAAACGTGCTCCATCCGCCATGCTGCGCACTCCCAAACGTGCTCCATCTGCCATGCTGCGCACTTCCAAACGTGCTCCATCCGCCATGCTGCGCACTCCCAAACGTGCTCCATCCGCCATGCTGCGCGCTCCCAAACGTGGTCCATCCGCCATGCTGCGCACTCCCAAACGTGCTCCATCCGCCATGCTGCGCACTCCGAAACGTGCTCCAACCGCCATACTGCGCACTCCCAAACGTGCTCCATCCGCCATACTGCGCACTCCCCATCGTGCACCATCCGGCATGCTGCGCACTCCCAAACATGCTCCATCCGTCATGCTGCGCACTCCCAAACGTGCTCCATCCGTCATGCTGCGCACTCCCAAACGTGCTCCATCCGCCATGCTGCGCACTCCCAAACGTGCTCCATCCGCCATGCTGCGCACTCCCAAACGTGCTCCATCCGCCATACTGCGCACTCCCCATCGTGCACCATCCGGCATGCTGCGCACTCCCAAACGTGCTCCATCCGCCATGCTGCGCACTCCCAAACGTGCTCCATCTGCCATGCTGCGCACTTCCAAACGTGCTCCATCCGCCATGCTGCGCACTCCCAAACGTGCTCCATCCGCCATGCTGCGCGCTCCCAAACGTGGTCCATCCGCCATGCTGCGCACTCCCAAACGTGCTCCATCCGCCATGCTGCGCACTCCGAAACGTGCTCCAACCGCCATACTGCGCACTCCCAAACGTGCTCCATCCGCCATACTGCGCACTCCCCATCGTGCACCATCCGGCATGCTGCGCACTCCCAAACATGCTCCATCCGTCATGCTGCGCACTCCCAAACGTGCTCCATCCGTCATGCTGCGCACTCCCAAACGTGCTCCATCCGCCATGCTGCGCACTCCCAAACGTGCTCCATCCGCCATGCTGCGCACTCCCAAACGTGCTCCATCCGCCATACTGCGCACTCCCCATCGTGCACCATCCGGCATGCTGCGCACTCCCAAACGTGCTCCATCCGCCATGCTGCGCACTCCCAAACGTGCTCCATCTGCCATGCTGCGCACTTCCAAACGTGCTCCATCCGCCATGCTGCGCACTCCCAAACGTGCTCCATCCGCCATGCTGCGCGCTCCCAAACGTGGTCCATCCGCCATGCTGCGCACTCCCAAACGTGCTCCATCCGCCATGCTGCGCACTCCGAAACGTGCTCCAACCGCCATACTGCGCACTCCCAAACGTGCTCCATCCGCCATACTGCGCACTCCCCATCGTGCACCATCCGGCATGCTGCGCACTCCCAAACATGCTCCATCCGTCATGCTGCGCACTCCCAAACGTGCTCCATCCGTCATGCTGCGCACTCCCAAACGTGCTCCATCCGCCATGCTGCGCACTCCCAAACGTGCTCCATCCGCCATGCTGCGCACCCCCCATCATGCTCCATCCGCTTAGGAGTGCGCAGCATGCCGGATGGTGCACGATGGGGAGTGCGCAGTATGGCGGATGGAGCACGTTTGGGAGTGCGCAGCATGGCGGATGGAGCACGTTTGGGAGTGCGCAGCATGGCGGATGGACCACGTTTGGGAGTGCGCAGCATGGCGGATGGACCACGTTTGGGAGTGCGCAGCATGGCGGATGGACCACGTTTGGGAGTGCGCAGCATGGGGGATGCAGCACGATGGGGAGTGCGCAGTATGGCGGATGGAGCACGTTTGCTCAGCCTCTCTCCTTCCAGCCTCCCTCAGCATCAGCCCCCCCCTCCCAGCCTTCCCCAAGATCAGCCTCTCTGCTCCCAGCCTCCTCCAGCACGCCATGCTCCTCTGCCGACACTCACCCACACCCGATCGCATCCACTCACCCACACAACCGATCGCATCCACTCACACACACAACCGATCGCATCCACTCACACACACACCCGATCGCATACACTCACACACACAACCGATCGCATGCACTCACACACACACCCGATCGCATACACTCACACACACACCCGATCGCATACACTCACACACACAACCGATCGCATCCACTCACACACACAACCGATCGCATCCACTCACCCACACAACCGATCGCATCCACTCACACACACAACCGATCGCATCCACTCACACACACAACCGATCGCATCCACTCACACACACACCCGATCGCATACACTCACACACACAACCGATCGCATGCACTCACACACACAACCGATCGCATCCACTCACACACACACCCGATCGCATACACTCACACACACAACCGATCGCATGCACTCACACACACACCCGATCGCATACACTCACACACACAACCGATCGCATCCACTCACACACACACCCGATCGCATACACTCACACACACAACCGATCGCATCCACTCACACACACACCCGATCGCATACACTCACACACACACACCCGATCGCATACACTCACACACACACCCGATCGCATACACTCACACACACACCCGATCGCATACACTCACACACACCCGATCGCATACACTCACACACACAGACACTGACGATATTGCACATACGCGCTGATACTCACAACATCCGGGGATATCACATGCTTCTGGCCATGTGATCCTCCGTCAGGTCCTGGAAGCTCACAGCACAATATCGCCGCCGAGAAGCAAGCGATATCCCAGGATGTTGTGAGTATGTGGATGCGATGTGATGTGTGAGGTGTGTGTGAGTGTGATCTGATTTGTGTGTGTGTGTGCTGTTATGTTATGTATGTTCTGCAGCTGCAGGACCTTGATGTGTGGATGCGATGTGATGTGTGTGTGAGTGTGAGCCGGTGTACACTGGTAACTATGATACACATCGGGTAACTAAGGGACCTTAGTTACCCGATGTGTATAATGGTTACCAGCTTTCACGGCCTCCGTTAAGATCCCAGCATCGCAAGGTTATGTGTGGCGCTGCCGGGATCCTGACGGAGCCGGTGTAGAAGCAAGCGATATCCCAGCATGTTGTGAGTGTGTGGATGTGATGTGTGAGAGTGAGTGTGAGAGTGAGTGTGATCTGATGTGTGTGTGTACTCACCTGGGAATCGGAGCCCCGTGTCAGTTGGGCCACAGCGAGCGTGCATTGCGTGAGGGGGCGGGGCCTGCAGAGAGCCGGGGCGAGAGGCCAATCCGTGTGGGGGGGCGGGGCCATGGCGAGCCCAGCGGCCAATCAGCTTTGTGTCACCGTAAGGACACAATTTCGGAGCATGACAGACAGACAGACAGATAGACAGACAGACAGACAGACAGACAGACAGAATAAGGCAATTATATATATAGATATTTATTTGTAAAATATACATATATATTTATTTAATATATTTAATATATAATATATGTATGTGTGTATATATATATATATATACCGTATATATATATATATATATATATATATATATATATATATATATATACATACACAGTATATTTCTTCAATCTTTTATCACACACACACACGCACATATATATATCTCTTACAAGCCTGAAGAAGTAGGATTTCTTTTTAATTTTTGTTTTTCATTTATCTGTCACTCATTAAATATGATGATTATTCCAAGCACATAGGGCCGGATTCATTCTGGTATAAATGCTGCACTATTTCCTCACTGGTGTGGGGCTTTATATTAAAATCCTGTATGTCTTATACTTACATACCACGGCAGGGGGGCCGCTCGAGACGCTCGGATCCGGGCGGTTGCTGTGGCTCGAGTGGCAGCCGGATCCGGGGCTCGTGCAGCCGTCTGTCGCCCACAAGTGAAAAAGGGGTTTATTTACAGGGGAGAGTTTGTCAGTGACGCCACCCGTGGGTTGCGGTGATTGCTGGTGACACCGCCGCTGCCTTGGTATGGGGTGCCCGGGGCTGATGGAGCGGGGCAGCAGGATAGTATCTCCTCCATGGGTAGGGGAGGTGTTGTCCCGGGGCTCAGGTGTAGGTGGGATGCTGGGACGCAGTCTGCAGGGCTGGACCGGATGATACCGGTGTACTCACTGTTTTGAATAAAGTCACACAGAGTCCAAATAGTAAACCAAGTGCCGGATACCCGTAGCCTCCGGAGGGGTGTGCTCGGGTCCCACACACTGGTGGACAGAACAGGGGCCCTTCCTCCTGCACTTTGGTATTGTTGTCTTGTGTGTTGACTAGCCATGAAACGGGATAAGTCCGCTCCCGGTGACTTTTCCGTGGGAGTTGTGGCCCGTGAGAGCTGACCCTTGGGATTTTTGCAGGCACTTGCAGACGCCCTATCCCCCGTGTTGGGCTTCCGTCTCGCACTATCTGGGCTGCTGGTGGGACAAGACTTGGAATCTTGTCCCCTGCTGGTTAATTGGAGAGGGGCTTGCAGCTGTCCTCGCCCTAGGGTCCAGGTACCCCGACTATGCACAGCCTCCAGACCGTATTCCCGCTGTCGGCACCGGCAGGCTACAACCCTGCCCCGGTCCACTTAAGGTCTCCCGCGACCGGATCTCCGTCGCCTGTGGCCCTGCTCTGCCATCTGCTACCTAGTCAGCTCAGGTAGTCCGGTAGTGCGGGAGCTACAACCCCCGACTACCACTTAACTCCTCTCACTTCCACTGTCTCCTCTCAACTCTCTCCTGTCCAACTGTTGTTTCCTCCCCTGACACCTCAGGACCCCTAGGTGGGCATCACCATCTGCCTGGCCCCGCCCATTGGTGTGTCCCTATTGTCCTGGGGGAATGACTAGGCTTTTGTGGCTGGTGTATGTACCTGTGTGGGATTGTAATGGAGGGCCAAGGAGGAGGGAATCCTGCACCTGGAAGAGGGGTGCAGTCATCTATGACACCCTGATTTTGTCAGGGCGTCACATACTCACCTGCCGCCGTCTTCATCTGTTTCCAGCGCCACTCTAGTCAGTATTAGCGATTTGTGATCTGACAGCAGCTCCAGTGTTTCATGGAGCAAGATGTCACAAATCAATCTATGAGAGCCTCGTTCTGGCTCTCATAGACTTGTATTGGGAACTTGTGATGGAACTTCTGACTTCCCTTCCCTAACTTTACGGGCACAGGATGGCACCACCGGAACCAAAAAAGGTTGAAAACAGAGGGCGAGTATAAAACCAGGGGAAGGGGACTTAGATTTAGTGAACCACTCCAACTCTTAAAAACCCCCCAAACATCTGGACTGGTGCTTTAAAATTGTTTCCCATTTCTAGGCAAACTGGTCGGTCTCTGGCGATTTAAGACCTGCCAGCAGCTCTACTGTTTCATGGAGAGCGTTGGAGGTCACATCTCTATATAAGTCTATGAGAGCCTCGTTCAGGCCCTCATAGAGTTGCATTGAGATTGAGCAAGTCCAGGACCAGAGGAGAGCCGAAAAAGGATGAAAATGGCGGAGGGTGAGTATAAGACAGGCGGGGGGGGGTACGGGGGTTTAGATTTAAAGCACCACTCCAGCACTGAAATGCAAAAGCCTGGTAACAGATTCCCATTAACGGTATTGGGAGAAAATTACAATGTAATACAATTGACCTGGATAAGACAAATCCATACACAGGTGGTGATTTGCAAAATAACAAATATGCAGTAACTAACTAGTAAATAACTTTACTTTCTTAATACCGTACACGATACAGGAAGCAAAGGCTTGACCTGCTCGGCTTATACACTGGAGCCAAGGTGCAGCTCTCGATCTCCAGTCTGCAGTGTTAGGGCTTTGGGACTTGACATGTGGAGTCTGGCCTTCTCTTGGTATGGGGATTCAGTTTTTGGCCCTTGGTGCTTGAACAGCGAGGTCTCATCGCTTTGGAAGGGCTATTTGGTCTTAAGTACTTTACCAGCGAAGTCTGGTCTCTTTGGAAAGGGTATTTGGTCTTTGGTACTTGACCAACGAGATCTGGTCTCTTTGGAATGGGTTTTCAGTCTTCGGTACTTGACCAATGGGGTGTGGTCTCTTTGGAATGGGTTTTCGGTCTTCGCTAAATGACCGGCGAAGTCTGTTCTCTTTGGAATGGGTTTTCAGTCATCAGTACTTGACCAGCGAAGTCTGGTCTCTTTGGAAGGGGTATTTGATCTTCAGTACTTGACTAATGGGGTGTGGTCTCTTTGGAATGGGTTTTCAATTTTTGGTACTTGACCAATGGAGTGTGGTCTCTTTGGAATGGGTTTTCAATCTTTGGTACTTGACCGGCGAAGTCTGGTCTCTTTGGAATGGGTTTTCTTTGGTACTTGACCAATGAGGTCTGGTCTCTTTAGAATGGGTATTTGGGCTTCGGTACTTGGCTAGCAAAATCTGGTCTCTTTGGAATGGGTTTTCAGTCTTCAGTACTTGACCAACAAGGTCTGGCCTCTTTGTAAGGAGTATTTGGTCTTTGGTTGTTGACCGGTGAAGTCTGGTCTCTTTGGAATGGGTATGTGGTCTTCAGTACTTGACCGGCGAAGTCTGGTCTCTTTGGAAGGGGTATTTGGTCTTCGGTACATGACCAGCAAAGTCTGGCCTCTCTCTCCTGACCTTTTATATTTTGTAACTGCACCACAGCTGTCACCTAATCTTGTGTCCCCTTCAAACTCTTCCATCGAGGACACAAACTCATCATGCTTTAGTTCCGGTTGATTCTGTCCATCCAGCAGGTGGCGACGTCTGTTTGGAATTGTTTGGAGCAGTTGCTTGCCATTCCCTTACACGATCATTTATTATTGTAGGTTAATAAATAGTCTTCTATGGCCTACTTATCTCATCTTCACACTACGTGTCCTGTCTTGATATTTTAGGTAGGTGACGGTGGGGTTGGTCCAAGAATATTCAGTAAAAGCCTGGTGGTACAAAAATATACAATACCTTAGTTATCAGATGAATTAATTCATCATAGCTGGAGAGCAGAGGATTGTCTGTCATTCCTACATGACCGCACTTGTCTAATTTTCCTCTTCTGCGGGAGGCTTCAGAACCCGGACTTGTGACCTGCGTCATTCTAGTCTTCCTGGGAGAGTTTGATAAGATGCATCTAATCCCTGGTAGAGCGACTACTTATCCGAATACTGGTGATATAAGATACACCTTTGTGAAGTCTTAAAATATATAAAAAATAAATAATAAATTGATATTTCGTGCAAGTTGAAGCAGACATTCGGCAAGTATTAAATCTCTGCCGGTGTCCCGCACAACCCCAACTAGCTTAAAGTAATTTATTCCCTCTGGTTTCAGTGAAATCCTCTTTACTCCCATTTCAATCTGAGCTGTTTTCTGCAGCGCTGGGAGATAGAGCCACCCTGCTTCGCCGGCTCTGGGACTTTGTCCTGCTTGATTTACTTCCACCATAATTGGGATGATGCTACTTTTTAAGCACAGAAATGTGAAGCTTCTCTGTATAATTTAGTGGATTCCGCGGTTGATAACTTCATAGACATTTAAAGTGACCTGTCATCGAGATAAACCTCTTAAAGTGGCCCGATCGTTTAGATGAAAAGCCTGAAGAGTGACAGTAGATGATATTGTAAGACTTTTCTCATATATTTGTCACTAGCAAATTAGATGATTTCCCCCAGTATTAGAGGACAAAGGTTTTACTTTCTCTTTTCCAGGGAAAGCTCAAAATTTGGTCTTTTCTCTGGACTGTACCAACTGTGAATGGGGAGCAGATTTTTTGAACAGTTGAATGGTGAGATATGGCATATGTAGCCATATAGTCAATCAATATCAACAATAGCCAAATCGATTTTACTTATTTTTTCCTCATAAATTCACAGAGAGAAATCAAAAAGATTATCAACAAAATGCAAATCAGACAGCAGTTATCTTTACCTCTCACCAGGAGCCTGAACTTTACTTAATAGAAATTATTATTTATCAGCCATATAATAAGATGTCTTTATCTATTGTTGCAGTCAAGATTAAAGAAAATTATACAGTTGCTTGAAATGTGTTAATTTGCGAGAAGAGAACATAGCTGCTTGTAAAGGGTTAATTTGCGATAGGAGTACATAGCTGCTTGTAAAGGGTTAATTTGGGGAGAGGAGGACATAGCTGCTTGTAAAGGTTTAATTTGCGAGAGGAGGACATAGCTGCTTGTGAATGGTTAATTTGGGGAGAGGAGGACATAGCTGCTTGTAAAGGGTTAATTTGCAAAAGGAGGACATAGTTGCTTGTAAAGGGTTAATTTGGGAGAGGAGGACATAGCTGCTTGTAACGGGTTAATTTGGGAGAGGAGGACATAGCTGCTTGTAACGGGTTAATTTGGGAGAGGAGGACATAGCTGCTTGTAACGGGTTAATTTGGGAGAGGAGGACATAGCTGCTTGTAACGGGTTAATTGGCGACAGGAGGACATAGCTGCTTACAACGGGGTAATTTGCAAGAGAAGGAATTGTTGCTTGTAAAGGGTTAATTTGCAAGAGAAGGACATAGCTGCTTGTAAAGGGTTCATTTGCAAGAGGAGGACATAGCTGCTTGTAAAGGGTTCATTTGCGAGAGGAGAACATAGCTGGTTGTAATGGGTTAATTTGGGAGAGGAGGACATAGCTGCTTGTATAGGGTTCAGCTGCAAAATAAAGAGTTAAATGGAACCTCTCACCTCCTTTTTCTATATTAAACTGCCCCCAATGTCTTGTTAGTGATGTAATGTGCATCACTAACATGATGTTCCCAGTATTTATCTTAAAACCTCCCCATACTTTTTATTATTAGGTGAATACATTACAGACCCTTCTCTTTCAGTCATAGGGGTGGCACTTTGTATTGTTTCAGTCATGGCCCTCTTCAAGTTATGCACTCCCTTTGCAGTCTGAGTGCAGTGACTGGCCCGACGTCTCTGCAACCTCCTATAAACATCCGCGGTTCCGCATTGACCATCTGCTCCTATGCCATGCGCACTGAACATGGATGTACGTCCCTAGCTTAATTTCACAAGCGAGTAATTTAATAGTTTTCCGTGACATCGGGCCAGTCATGGCAATAAACCAGACTGTGATGGGAGTGCAAAATTTGAAGAGGACAGTGACGGAAATGATACATAGTGCCGACCCTATGACTTTCTGTCTTTATATATCCTCATTTCCCCTTACTCTGTGCTGGTGATAGGTCTAATACCCTTAACAAGTCTTCAGTGCAAGCAGTCGGCTTGTATTCATCTGGAGAATCTTTGTTGTTGTTGCAATTCCTCTTTGTAAGGCTGGTTTCACACTACGTCTTTTTAACATCCGTTGAAAACGTTATTTTAGCGGAAGTACGGATCCAGTGCAAATGCGTTTTCATTTCAATGCATTTGCAATGGACTCGCGTCCACCTGCGTTTACCTGCGTTTGCGTGCGTTATAGTGCGGATCCGGTGACTTGCAGTTTTTTAACATGTTTCAAAAACGCTACTTGTAGCGTTTTTGAGCTGCGTCAAAATACTGCAAGTCACCGGATCCGCACTATAACGCACGCGAACGCAGGTGAACGCTGGCGTGCTGATAGACAGGATCCTGCTTTTGTACTGAGCATGCCCAGAAAGTACTGAGCATGCCCAGAACCAGTCTCGCGTGATCTGTCTCTCTCTCCTCCTCCCTCCCTCACCCTCTCTCTCTCTATCTCTGTCTTTCCCCCTTCCTCCCCTTCCTCTCTCTCCCACCTGAGAGCTGCGGACACTCGTAACCAAGGTAAATATCGCGTAACCACTTCTCTTAGTTACCCGATGTTTACGTTGGTTACGCGTGCAGGCAGCCCTGCTCCTAGCAGCTGCAGACACTCGTAACCAAGATAAATATCGGGTATCCAAGGCCGATGTTTACCTTGGTTACCAGCGTCTGCAGCTGTCAGAAGCCGGCTCCCAGTCTAGTTCCCCTCACTCCCGATCACATGACTCCAATGCCCGCCCCTAAACATCCAGTGCAGGATCCTGCAAAATAACAGATGCGTTTGCATACGTTATTTGCTGTAAAAGCAGGATCCGTACTTCCGCTAAAATAACGTTTTCAACGGATGTTAAAAAGACGTAGTGTGAAACCAGCCTAAGCCATTTGGAGATAAGTTGTTTACTTCCCCCTGTTTGTTATCTCTGTGTGTTCTTTAATGCTTAGAGGGGATGACTAAGTGCTCATCCCATCCATTCCTTACCTAGGGTCTATTTCAGGATCAGCCAGGGTTAGGTATCTGGATTATAGGCGTGGAACCTATCTAAGGTGGTGAGAGAAGCAAACACCCAGAGGTAGGCTTTGTTAAGGGTCCCCATCTCCCTCTTCCCCAGACACAGGGTTTCCCTTTCCTTTAGCCATACCTTGCCTGACAGCAACTCATGTGTACAACTTGTAGATTTGGGACCCTCTGTGAAACAGGTTTTTAACTATAAAAAAAACTTGTGCCCAAATGATTGCATATATGTAAAACAAGAAACACAGATAATACTCACCCTCTCTGGGTCCAACTTTGCCTCTTCGTCATTGCTCCAGTCATGGTACATTGGATGCAGCGGTAATGTTATGACTATAATTCACATTACCTCTGCAGCTAATCCAAGCTGTGTCCAGTGATTGGCTGCAGCACTGATATGTCCTGTATTTGTGACGTCACCATTGCAGGCAAAATACAGAGACCGAAGCAGTTGTGGACCGGGGGACGGTGAGTACTATTTGGGTTAGTTGTTTTACAAATATGCAATGTTTTGGGCATATTATTTTTGCCATTTTTACTTGTCTTACAACTTTGGTTGTCTCTTTCTTTTCCTTGTGGCATCATCCTTTCAGATATTTGGGAGATTTCTAAGCAAAGTGGCCAGCGTTTTTTGGACTAAACTGCCATTGGGGGTCAAATAATCCAGTTGGTAGAGGGTAGAGTGTCTAAAGTCAAGAATTGTAACCTTCTTGCCATTGATAGGCGCTGACCATATCAATGGCACTTAGGGGTACTTTGCACGCTGCAACATCGCTAGCCGAAGCTAGCGATGCCGAGCATGATAGTACCCGCCCCCGTCGCACATGCGATATCTTGTGATAGCTGCCGTAGTGAACATTATCGCTACGGCAGCTTCACGCGCACATAACTGCCCTGCAACGTCGCTCTGGCCGGCGACCCGCCTCATTCCTAAGGGGGCGTGTCGGGCGGCGTCACAGCGACGTCACACGACAGCCATCCAATAGAAGCGGAGGGGCGGAGATGAGTGGGACGTAAACATCTCGCCCACCTCCTTCCTTCCGCATAGCCGGTGGAGGCAGGTAAGGAGATGTTCCTCGCTCCTGTGGCTTCACAGACAGCGATGTGTGCTGCTGCAGGAACGAGGAACAACATTGTATCTCCTAATGGTGCGACATTATGAAAATGACCGACACTACACAGATCACCGATTTACGACGCTTTTGCGATTGTTTATCGGCGCATCTAGGCTTTACACGTTGCGGCGGCGTTACCGGCGCCGGATGTGCGTCACTTTCGATTTGACCCCGACGATATCGCAGTAGCGATGTCGCAATGTGCAAAGTACCCCTTAGCCTCTTAAAATGACCTTCGGGGGTAAACATGGGTTAATGCTACCGATAATGACCTAAATCAGAGGATATAAATATAAGGTTTAACCGTTCTTCCTCTAGAAGTGAGCAACTCATTACTGATCCGGCACAGATAATTGCTTCTAATATGTTGTGCTTCGTCAAACTTCTGTTTTCATGTGCAAATGACCCCAGTTTAATGGTGAATTCTCCAATCTCCATTTTCTATATAAGTTATTGATCACTATGGAAATGCATTGGAAAGCAAAAAACAGTTCATGCTCCGACTCTACGGGTGGCACAAGGTCGTCTCTTGATTAGAGGAAAGGCGGCTTCGCCACCAGAAAAGGGACGGGGTTTGGAGGGTTTTGTTGTAATGACGTGAAATTCTCTCCCGTAGAAGCCTCCGAGATCTTCACTGGAAAATTAGAAGTATTTAAAACAAAGTATGCACAGAAAACGGGGCCAATTATATGGAATCTAGGCGGCGGATGCTCTGCGATGCAATGTGATGTGTATTTTGACCTCATAGTATTCATTTGTTTCAGTCTATAAAGTCGACATTGAAAAAAAAAAGGCTAAATAGAAAAGACTTTTTCCATCCTAAACAATGGTTTTGATAAATTTCCGGTGTGGAGAAATAATAATGACGGTGCCTCTGTTTTAGGCTGCAGCATCTATGATAATGGGCAAAGATTGTGTTCATGCACACTCTTAGGCCTGCGACACACATCCGTGCCGCCGGCACGTGTTTGTCATTTTTTGCACGTACCGGCGGCACGGAGACACGTTAAGCAATGCTACCCTATTGTAGCAGGCGCACACACGTAAAACCACACGGAACGTGTGTCCGTGTGCGTTTGTACGTGTGTGCGTTTTTCAAAGCGCTGACATGTCAGTGTTTTCTCTCGCAGCATGGGTGTCACACGGCCCGCACCCGTACCACACGGGTGTAGTGTGAATGCGGTCCCGTGTGACACGCGCCGGAGAAAACACACGTGTCAGTGAAAAAAACCCAAAACATTAACTCACCTTCTCCAGCCCTCCTGTCTCTGCCGCTGCTGCCTCTTGCTGCCGACCGCCGCTCATTATTCTCATTTAATATTCACTTCACTGCCTGGCAGCAGCAGCAGCGGGGAGACGGGAGGGCTGGAGACCGAGGATCAGCACCACGGACAGCAGCGCGGACAGCAGGAAGGACTAGGTGAGTATGTAAATTACCGGTTCTACGTGTGCTATCGCGGATAGCACACGTAGAACACACGTGGCCCGCACGTACCAGAGACACGTACTTACCTGCACGCAACACGCAGGGGAAATACGTGTCTCTCGGCACGTGCGTGAATTTCACGTGAGTGTGGCAGAGGCCTTAAAGGGAACCTGTCACCAGATTTAGTGATTATAAGCAGCGGCCGCCACCAGGGAGCTCTTATATACAGCATTCTAGAATACTGTATATAAGAGCCCAGGCCGCTGTGTAGAATGTGAAAAATAAAATACTCACTTAAGGAGGCGGTCCGGTCCAATGGGTGTCGCTGCTCTCTGGTCTGGTGCAAAATTCATTAAGAGGGGTCAAACTCCAGCGTTCCCTTCATTAATACCGGCGTACCTAACACCAGTCTTGAAGAATTGGGGCAATATGTAACTGTGGTATAGTTATAGGGGTTGCAGCACTTGTATTAGTAATCAAAAATAACTTTATAATACTCACCTAAACGGTCGGTACGGTGCAGACTGGTCGAATGGGTGTCTCCATTCTCCGGTATCGGCGCCTCCTCTTTTGGCCATCTTTGTCCTCCTTCTTCTGAAGCCGGGGTGCATGATGCGTCCTACCTCATCCACACTAGCCGGCATTAAGGTCCCGCACCGGCGTACTACAATACTTTGATCTGCTCAGAGCAGATCAAAGTGCGCCTGTGCAGGACCTCAATGTCAGCTAGTGTGGATGACATAGGACGCGTCATGCACCCAGGCTTCAGAAAAAGGAGGACAAAGATGGCCAAAAGAGGAGGCGCCGCACCCGGAGAACGGAGACACCTATCTGACCTGTCTGCACCGCACCACCCGTTAGGTGAGTATTATAAAGTGATTTTTACGTGCTACCCAGCGGCCTGGGCTCTTATATACAACATGTTAGAATGCTGTATATAAGAGCCCACTGGTGGTGGCCGCAGCTCATAGGTCCCAATTCTGGTGACAGGTTTACTTTAAGACTGTAAGTCCCGGAAAAGACAACAACCATCTTTGGCTATTCTTTGACAGATTGACTATTGGCTATCTAGCACCAGACAGGAGATAGCCCAGGCATGTGTAATTACCGATCTGTAGACATTTGGATTCGCCGCTCTGTCTGCACGGTATCATTGAATGGGTGCTAATAAGGTTACTTGCTTCTTCAGGCATTTACAATTGATATGATCTCAGCCTTTGGTCAGATTACGGAGACTCCGGTGACTCAGCGTTAGAACAGAAGTCTACGTGATGGCAATTTCCTCGCTAATTTGTTTTACCTTATAAGAATCTATAATTTCTGCTCGAGAGTGTGGCACACAATGGGAAATCTGTAAAGCTTGGCCCCTTTCCAGGGAACAGCGCATAAAGAGGTTTATTTACTTGTATATGACTTCCGCAGATTTCTGCCAATTGTTCGCAAAGTTTTTTTTCTACAATTTGTTCACTAAACTTAATTTTTAAAGAGAAAGGAAAGGCTCAAGAGACACGGATGGTCAAGATAGTTATAATCCCACTCATTGCAAAATTGGATAAATTGCAATTACTTCCTTTAAAACCACATAGTTGTTACCGCCATTGCCCACGGTTATGCTTGGACTTGCATTTCATACACCAGTCTAAAAAATTGTGTACCACTTAATAACTCTTTCCCATTTTGGACTGTCCTAATGAAAGACGCCTGGCTATGCGTACGCCGTGCTCCTTCGCCAAGGAGACTCCGTGTACGGGTGTGACTTTAGGTGGGGTGCAAGACACTTACTGGTTTCTTCAGACTGGTATCCATCACCCTGCTGCCACTCCTCGTTGTAGATGAAATAGTAACCCATGTAACAGCAGAGTTCACTTGACAACCAAACTCATTCAGTTTTTTTGTACACCATTATGACAGACACGGCCTCAATCCTCAAGGTTCTGGTTCTACTATTTCTGGGGTAGTCTACTCTTTCTTGACCTGTCCCCTGCTATCTTGGAACTCATCCTCAAGCTGCTGGGTCTACGTATCCTTTCCCCCTCTGTTTCTTGCCCCCGACGGCTATTTAATCGTAGGATTCTCTAAGCCCGCTGGGGTGAGCCATAGGTTTCGGATCTCTCAAGGTTACCTCAGGGTTCTCTGAGTGGCCCTGACACTGTAGCCATGTGTTCGCTTACTCAAATCCTATCCTAAACTGGCACCCCATGAAGCCTGCACTACCAGCCCCCTTGCCACCTGTCACTCCTCCTCTACCTCGACTTATCTGATATCTACTCCACCGAGGTGAGCCATAGGCTCCGGATCTCTCAAGGTTACCTCAGGGTTCTCTGAGTGGCCCTGACACCGTAGCCATGTCTTCTCTTACTCAAATCCTATCCTAAACTGGCACCACATGAAGCCTGCACTACCAGCTCCCTTGCCACCTGTCACTCCTCCTCTACCTCGACTTATCTGATATCTACTCCACCAAGGTGAGCCATAGGCTCCGGATCACTCAAGGTTACCTCAGGGTTCTCTGAGTGGCCCTGACACCGTAGCCATGTCTTCTCTTACTTGAATCCTATCCAGAACTGGCACACCACGAGGCCTGCACTACCAGCCCCCTTGCCACCTGTCACTCCTCCTCTACCTCGACTTATCTGATATCTACTCCACTGAGGTGAGCCATAGGCTCCGGATCTCTCAAGGTTACCTCAGGGTTCTCTGAGTGGCCCTGACACCGTAGCCATGTCTTCTCTTACTCGAATCCTATCCAGAACTGGCACACCATGAGGCCTGCACTACCAGCCCCCTTGCCACCTGTAACTCCTCCTCTACCTATCTGATATCTAATCTACCGCTTCTCCAGCCCATCTGATCGTTGGCGCATGATGGTAAATGGCAATAGCTCTTCTACATCAGGAACCTACACTCCGCTAGCAGAATTTACATGTTAACACACATTTATAACAATCAACATCATATAATACTGTATGTTTGGTATAAAACACCTTTACCAGTACAGGTAGAAAACATATAGCATAAAACAGGTTAGGGACCCGACCACCTCTACACTAGAAAACCAAATCTATTCTTGTTAGGAGTTGTTCTAGATTTGCATCAAAATTTGCATTACTTTCTGACTTTGAGTCACTTTGGGTATGTTATTTTATTTTTACTTAAATTCATATACGAGTATTTTGGACTAATATTAATTTTTGGAATCTGGTTTGATTAAAAATTTTGCCCCATTTGGCTTTTATAGTCTTTGTTTAGCTGCACATTCCACTTTGATGTGGTCGAAAATCAGCTGAGAGGGGCTCAGAAAATACAGGTAAAAGCGTTACTAAGGCTACTTTCACACATCCGGTTTGAGCCCTGCGGCTCAATCCGGCTGTGAAAACTATGCAACGGATGCGGCGAAAACACCGCATCCTTTGCCTAAGTTTTTACATGCGGCCCGTCCGTTTTTTTCCGGTTGCGGCATGCTACTGAGCATGCGCAGTGGAAAAAACGCATGCGGCGACCGGATGCGGTTTTTTCCGCATCGCGCCGCATTCGGCCTCCATAGGTATGCATTGAAAAATGCGCCGCAGCGGCCGGATGCGGCGCGATGCGGTGTTTTTTGCCGGAGCAAAAAACGTTGCAGGGGACGTTCGATCCGGCCGCCGCATCGGCTAAATCTGCCGCATGCGGCCAAAACCGGACCGAACGCAAGCCCCTGCGGCACAATACGGCACTAATGTAAGTCTATGCAAAAAAAAAACGCCACCGGCGTTACAAAAGCCGGTGGCGTTTTTTCTGCAGAACGCCGTATTGTGCCGCAGAGCAAAAATCCGGATGTGTGAAAGCACCCTAACTTTCCTGTCGACTGCCGGAACAAACTCACTAAAGTTAACTTGTTCTGCAGCCAGCAACAGGCTACGGTAGGCAAAAAGTGCACAATTGTTAAAGAAACCAAACTGCATAAATTACTTTAAGGCGGGCTTTGCACGTTGCAACATCGGTAACAATGTGTTACCGATGCTGCAGCGATAGTCCCGCCCCCGTCGCACGTTCGATATATAGTGAAAGCTGCCGTAGTGATTATTATCGCTACGGCAGCTTTACACGCACATACCTGCCGTGCGACGTCCCTCTGGCCGGCGACCCGCCTCCTTCCTTAGGGGGCGGGTCGTGCGGCGTCACAGTGACGTCACACGGCAGGCGGCCAATTAAAGTGGAGGGGCGGAGATGAGCAGGATGTAAACATCCCGCCCACCTCCGTCCTTCTCATTGCAGCCGGGAGGCAGGTAAGGTGAAGTTCCTCGCTCCTGCGGCTTCACACACAGCGATGTGTGCGGCCGCAGGAACGAGGAACTACATCGTACCTGTCGCTCCCCCGGCATTATGGAAATGTCGGAGGCTGCAGCGATGATACGATGACGACGATTTTGCGCTCGTTCATCGTATCATCTAGGATTTACACACTACGACATCGCAAGTGACGCCGGATGTGCGTCACTTTCGATTTGACCCCACCGACATCGCACCTGCGATGTCGTAGTGTGCAAAGCCCGCCTTAGCCCCAAATACTGGAATTAAAGTAAAATCACAAAATTGTCCCCAAAAATGTACAACGCATCTGGATACACTGTTAGCCACACGCCTCCACATAAGCCAAATCCATGTTTTTAAATTTTTAGGTCTCAAAATTAAATATTCTTCTTGCAAAACTTTTTTGTACAATTTTGCCATTTTTAAGCTTACACCGTGTGCAGAATCATTAGGCAAGTTGTATTTTAGAGGATTTTTTTTATTATTGATCAACAACTATGTTCTCAATCAACCCAAAAGACTCATAAATATCGAAGCTTAATATTTTTGGAAGTTGGAGTGTTTTTATTTAGATTTGGCTAACTTAGGAGGATTTCTGTCTGTGCAGGTAACTACTGTGCAGAATCATTAGGCAACTTAATAAAAAACAAATCCATTCCCATCTCACTTGTTTATCTTCACCAGGTAAACCAATATAACTGCATACAATTTAGAAATAAACATTTCTGACATGCAAAAACAAAACCCCAAAAAATTAGTGACCAATATAGCCAACTTTCTTTCTGATGACGCTCAGCAGCCGACCATCCATAGATTCTGTCATTGCTTGATCTGTTTACAATCAACATTGCGTGCAGCAGCCACCACAGCCTCCAGACACTGTTCCCAGAGGTGGACTGTTTTCCCTCCCTGTAGATCTCACATTTTATGAGGGACCACAGGTTCTCTATGGGGTTCCGATCAGGTGAACAAGGGGGTCATGTCATTATTTTTTCATCTTTTAGACCTTTACTGGCCAGCCACGCTGTGGAGTAGTTGGATGCATGGGATGGAGCATTGTCCTGCATGAAAATCATGTTTTTCTTGAACGATACCGACTTCTTCCTTTACCACTGCTTGAAGAAGTTGTCTTCCAGAAACTGGCAGTAGGTCTGGGAGTTGAGCTTCACTCCACCCTCAACCCGAAAAAGTCCCACAAGTTGATCTTTGATGATACCAGCACATACCAGTACCCACCTCCCCCTTGCTGGCTTCTGAGTCGGAGTGGAGCTCTCTACCCTTTACTGATCCAGCCTCTGGCCCATCCATCTGGCCCATCCATCTGGCCCATCCATCTGGCCCATCAAGAGTCACTCTCATTTCATCAGTCCATAAAACCTTTCAAAAATCAGTCTTAAGATATTTCTTGGCGCAGTCTTGACGTTTTATCTTATATTTCTTGTTCAGAGGTGGTGGTTTTTCAGCCTTCCTTACCTTGGCCATGTCCCTGAGTTTGGCACTCCTTGTGCTTTTTGATACTCCAGTAACGTTGCAGCTTTGAAATATGGCCAAACTGGTGGCAAATGGCATCTTGGCAGCTTCACGCTTGATTTTCCTCAATTCATGGGCAGTTATTTTGCACCTTTTTTGCCCAACATGTTTCTTGCGACCCTGTTGGGTATTTGCCATGAAACGCTTGATTGTTCGTTGATCACGCTTCAAAAATTTGGCAATTTCAAGACTGCTGCATCCGTCTGCAAGACATCTCACAATTTTGGACTTTTCAGAGCCCGTCAAATCTCTCTTCTGACCCATTTTGTCAAAGGAAAGGAAGTTGCCTAATAATTAAGCACCCCTTATATAGGGTGTTGATGTCATTACATCACACCCCTCCTCATTACAGAGATGCACATCACCTGATTTACTTAATTGGTAGTTGGCTCTCAGCCTATACAGCTTGGAGTAGGACATGTATAAAAAGCATCATGTGATCAAAATACTAATTTGCCTAATAATTCTGCACACAGTGTAGTTTACACCACAAAATTACAGAAAATAAGGAATATGTGTAGGTTTTGTTGTAGCCCACTTTGTAATTGTCACAAGGAGGTTTTTACAAACATCGGTGACTGTCATGGTGGTGTCAGGATCTGTGGAGACTACAGATCTCTGCACTCTGTCTGCTGACTTCTCTGATGTCTGTCGATCCACAGACGTGTAGTTCATAGGCAGGATAGTAAGAGTTAATTTTTGCTGGGCTGCTTGTTAGACTCCGTTGATCCCATGCTGTGGGGGAGCCACTCACATTCTCTCCCCTCCTATATATGCTGGCTCGACACCTCCTTTATTGCCAGCTATAGCTTCTCTATACTGGTCTGGCGAGGTGTGATCAAGACTTACTGGTGGTTGTAATACTTCACTGCTGTGAGCGCTTATAGTGTTAACCCTTGTTGTCCTTTTGTTGCGGCCTTACTTCTCTTGCTTTTCTCCTTAGTTTATTACTGTTTGTTCCTGTGAGGTTGCAGTGTGTCTGAGTTTTGTCCTTTCAATGTATGTCTTTAAAATCTGTTTTGCCATCACACTTCTTCCCCTTCCTTCCCAGGTGGGGGAAACAGTTTAGAGCTGGTCACGGGAATAGTAAGGCACGGGTCTCTGGTACCTCCACTATTAGGGGTAATCCGGCGGTTAGGGAAAGCCTAGCATGGAGAGACAGTATTAGGAGCCCCCTGTCCATCGCTATGCTACAATCCCATCGTGACAGTAATATATTCACAATGTCTGGGATTGGGTAGCAGTTTATTTGGTGTAAAGGAGATTAATGTGGTGTATTATAGGCATTTGTTTGCTTTATGAGGGAGGAAAGATACCGGGAAACAGCAGAAGGTCAAATACCCAAAAGGGGGCTATTATGAGATACCTCGAGTTCAATCCTTAAACAAATGGAGGGACCATGATCCAGGGCAATTAAGGGTCTTAGTGCCCCCCAATCACTATAATGTAAAAACTGGGGAACCTCTTTTGGTATAGTTTTTAATTAAGATTGTAAATATGTTGTTTTTTTCTTTGTCTATTAGTTTTTCAAGTGACGTTAAAAATAATTGAGATAATCTAGGTGTTTAATTGATTTTAGCATGATTCTTCAATTAATGTTCTCACCATATTACATGTCCAGAGGTCTCATTTACAATCAGCAGGAGGAAGGAGCCCAGGGAAATCTTAGACACCAATTAAAGTAAGAAGGTGATCCCAAAATATTCCCAAACTAATTAAGTTTCTTAATAATTTTAATAAAAAAAAAAAAAGGAAATTTACAGCCTATTAAAAGGAGGACGAAAATTTATTTAGCATGGTGGGTAAATCAGCATTGATGGTTATTAGTATTAAAAAGTAATCAAACAGTCAATAGTACATTACTCATGTTTGGTCCCCGCTGTACGCCATGCTAAGTAAAGGAGGAGATGGCGTTTGGTCGGCCATCCGCTCATTCCATGAAGAAGAGAAAGTGGTTTTGTCCTAATTATATACGGTATATAAATATATAAATATATATGTGTATATATATATATATATATATATATATATATATATATATATATATATATATATATACACACACAGTACAGACCAAAAGTTTGGACACACCTCCTCATTCAAAGAGTTTTCTTTATTTTCATGACTCTGAAAATTGTAGATTCACATTGAAGGCATCAAAACTATGAATTAACACATGTGGAATGAAATACTTAACAAAAAAGTGTGAGACAACTGAAAATATGTCTTATATTCTAGGTTCTTCAAAGTAGCCACCTTTTGCTTTGATTACTGCTTTGCACACTCTTGGCATTCTCTTGATGAGCTTCAAGAGGTAGTCACCGGAAATGGTTTTCCAACAGTCTTGAAGGAGTTCCCAGAGATGCTTAGCACTTGTTGGCCCTTTTGCCTTCACTCTGCGGTCCAGCTCACCCCAAACCATCTCGATTGGGTTCAGGTCTGGTGACTGTGGAGGCCAGGTCATCTGGCGTAGCACCCCATCACTCTCCTTCTTAGTTAAATAGCCCTTACCAAGCCTGGAGGTGTGTTTGGGGTCATTGTCCTGTTGAAAAATAAATGATGGTCCAACTAAACGCAAACCGGATGGAATAGCACGCCGCTGCAAGATGCTGTGTTAGGCATGCTGGTTCTGTATGCCTTCCATTTTGAATAAATCCCCAACAGTGTCACCAGCAAAGCACCCCCACACCATCACACCTCCTCCTCCATGCTTCACGGTGGGTATCAGCCATATAGAGTCCATCCGTTCACCTTTTCTACAAAGACACGGTGGTTGGATCCAAAGATCTCAAATTTGGACTCATCAAACCAAAGCACAGATTTCCACTGATCTAATGTCCATTCCTTGTGTTCTTTAGCCCAAACAAGTCTCTTCTGCTTCTTGACGGTCCTTAGCAGTGGTTTCCTAGCAGCTATTTTACCATGAAGGCCTGCTGCACAAAGTCTCCTGTTAACAGATGTTCTAGAGATGTGTCTGCTGCTAGAACTCTGTGTGGCATTGACCTGGTCTCTAATCTGAGCTACTGTTAACCTGCGATTTCTGAGGCTGGTGACTCGGATAAACTTATTGTTACGGTTGCTGCGAGCGCTGGAGACTAAGTCCAGATTTCTTGCTACTGCACATGTGCGAGCGCTGGAGACTAAGTCCAGATTTCTTGCTACTGCACATGTGCGAGCGCTGGAGACTAAGTCCAGATTTCTTGCTACTGCACATGTGCGAGTGCCGGAGACTAAGTCCAATCTTGGAGCCATTGCACATGTGCGGGTGACATCATCGCTGACACGAGGTCACATGTCTCTGACACCTTCTATGCCGATTGGTCGCTGGTCATGTGCTTGTGACGTCTTGCTCGGTGATAGGCCAGCATGACGTCACTCCTGTCGTTCTGGAAGCGGATTGGCTCTGGTGTCCTCCATCTTGGATGAGGCACAGAGTCTATATAAGACCCTGACACACGCCGCATGGTGCTCAGTCCTCTTGGTTCATGCATATGAGTAGACGCTCTGTGCGCGTTCCTCTAGGCATTCCTCTGTCTATGCTAGGTGAGCGCTACCGGCAGGGTAGCGTTCTTATACCTTACAGCTTCGGCTGCTGTCCGTATCCTTACCTCTTAGGGGAGCGGACATAGGCAGGTGCCTGAGGCACATGGTCTGGCTGGGCCTTGTGATTGTACTCGTAGGTGGACGTTGCCGCTAGGGTAACGTTCCTTATACTGCGTCTGGCAGTTGTTCGTATCCTCGCACACTAGGGGAGCGAACAGAGGTAGGAGCTTTGTGCGGCTTACGCTGCTGTTCGTCTCTTTTGCACCACTAGAAGAGCGGACCTAGGCAGGTGCCATATCTAGTGGTTCGTGTCCTCGCACACTAGTGGAGCGAACGCAGGTAGGAGCTTTGTGCGGCTTACGCTGCTGTTCGTCTCTTTTGCACCACTAGAAGAGCGGACCTAGGTAGGTGCCATTTCGCACACATTGCCTTTGTCTCTGTGATTATTAACAGAGATCATTCCACACACCCTCCAAGTAAGGGAGGAATTGCTTTACTTTCTTATTATATCCTTCTGTGAGTTAACAGAGGTATTGCACTCTGCCATAGTCTGCAGCAAAGTCTTTGCACGGTGGACCCTGACTGTCTGATACTCCTTTCGGTTATTATCAGACAGCCCCCCGTAACATTAGGACTGAGCCAAGGGTCTGGCAGTTATGGCAGAATATCAGCAGTTACACCGTTACATACAAGTACTTGAGTCACGGCTCAAGAGTATAGAGGATAAACCTCAGACCATGGTGACATCTGCACATGATCCTCGACTTGCTCTACCAAACAGATATTCTGGCGATGCCAGATCATGTCGTGGTTTCATTAGTCAGTGTCAGATACACCTAGAGGTTAACTCTTCTCGCTTCTCTACGGAGAGGTCCAGAGTAGGCTTTATCATCTCCTTACTTCAGGACAAAGCCTTAGAATGGGCGACTCCCCTATGGGAGCGCTCTGATGTGGTTACTCTGAGACATCAAGACTTTCTTGATGCTCTTAAGGCGGTATTCATGGGTCCGCAGGTTACCCATGATGCGGCCCTGAGACTGTTAGATCTATCTCAGGGTTCGTTATCCACTAGTTCTTATGCCATTGCTTTTAGAACTCTGGTGGCAGAACTAGATTGGCCAGAGAAGGTGTTGATTCCTATCTTCTGGAGAGGGTTGGCTGGCTATGTCAAGGATGCCCTTGCTACTCGTGAAGTCCCTGCTTCTCTGGAGGACTTGATCACAGTAGCAACGAGGATCGATGTACGCCATAAGGAACGTAGACTCGAGGTCTCTTCCTCACGCCCTAAGCATCGGGCTATTCCAGTTGTTGAGGGTCCACTACCATCTTCCTCAGCATCTGAAACATCTCCCACTCCTATGGAGTTAGGTCATACGTTCTCCAGACTACGCAAGTCTGGTCCTCCTATATGTTACGTATGTCGTCAGGCTGGGCACTATGCCAACAAGTGTCCTAGTCGTCAGGGAAACTCCCTGGCCTAGTAACCATTAGAGGGGGGTTACTAGAGACGTCTTCTGCACCCTCTAAGTGTTGTATCCCAGGTCAGCTCTCGTTATCTGAGAATACATGGCCTATTATGGCTTTTGTGGATTCCGGAGCTGACGGGATTTTTGTGTCCTCAGGATTTGTAAAGGGACACAATATTCCCTCTATCATGTTAGAGGCGCCTATTCCTGTCCGTGTTGTTAATGGAACTATGTTGTCTGACTCCATTACATTGAGGACAGTTCCCTTGCGCCTTTCCCTGTCTCAGGGTCACATAGAGGAGATTTCTTTTCTTGTTTTGCCTGAGGGTATAGACGACGTCCTTCTGGGTCTTCCATGGCTTCGGACTCATGCTCCTCACATTGACTGGGAGTCTGACAGCATTATTAGTTGGGGTTCGAAATGTCAGTCCCGATGTCTTCCCTTACCACCTAAGGTCGTTGCAGTTGCATCAACTGATCTCTCTCCCATACCTACACCCTATTTGGATTTCGCTGACGTGTTCTCCAAACAGGGTGCTGAGGTTCTTCCACCCCATAGGCCGTATGACTGTGCCATAGACCTTATCCCAGGTTCGGTTCCACCTAAAGGCAGGGTTTACCCCCTGTCGATACCTGAGTCGGAGGCCATGTCGACCTATATAAGAGAGAGCTTAGAGAAGGGGTTCATTCGTAAGTCTGTCTCTCCCGCGGGAGCTGGGTTTTTCTTTGTTCGGCAGAAAGAGGGTGATTTGCGTCCCTGCATAGATTACAGGGGTCTCAACGCAATCACAATAAAGAACAAATACCCATTACCTTTAATTTCGGAGCTCTTTGACAGACTGAGAGGAGCTCAAGTTTTTACGAAGTTGGATCTGCGGGGTGCGTATAACTTGGTACGAATTCGAAAGGGTGACGAATGGAAGACCGCTTTTAACACCCGAGACGGTCACTATGAATACCTCGTCATGCCTTTTGGGTTATGTAATGCACCCGCAGTATTTCAGGACTTCGTAAATGATGTGTTCAGGGATTTACTGTTATCCTCAGTAGTGGTGTATCTGGACGACATCCTGATTTTTTCTCCTGATCTGGAGACTCATCGTCAGGATGTCGTTCGTGTCCTTTCCCGTTTAAGGGAGCACTCATTGTTTGCTAAACTCGAGAAATGTGTATTCGAGCAGTCCTCATTGCCTTTTTTGGGTTACATTATCTCACAAGAGGGTCTGGCTATGGATCCTGCGAAGCTCTCTGCTGTCCTGCAATGGTCCGAACCTCATTCCTTGAAGGCGGTGCAACGCTTCTTAGGATTTATAAATTATTACAGGCAGTTCATACCCCATTTTTCTACTTTGGTGGCCCCTTTGGTGGCCTTGACTAAGAAAGGTGCTAATCCCAAAGCCTGGTCTACTGAGACATCTCAGGCTTTTGAGGCAGTAAAAAGACACTTTTCAACTGCTCCCGTTCTTCAAAGACCCGATGAGAGTAAGCCCTTCCTCTTAGAGGTTGATGCCTCTTCAGTGGGTGCTGGTGCGGTCTTGTATCAAAAGAACGGTGCAGGTAGAAAAAGGCCGTGTTTCTTCTTTGCTAAAACCTTTTCACCGGCAGAGAGAAACTATACCATTGGGGATAGGGAACTGCTCGCCTTGAGATTAGCCTTGGAGGAGTGGCGTCACTTGCTGGAAGGAGCGAAACATCCTTTCCAGGTCTATACAGACCATAAGAATCTGACGTACTTACAAACCGCTCAGCGTCTGAATCCTCGCCAAGCCCGCTGGTCCTTGTTTTTCTCCCGCTTTCACTTCTCCATCAACTATTTGTCTGGTAGTAAGAATAACAAGGCAGACGCCCTGTCTCGCTCTATGCTTTCTACCCAGGAAGAGATTGACGAACCTCGTCTTATCCTTCCCTCCAGGGTTTTTCATACGCTCTCTCCTGTGACGTTAGACCAAATCCCACCGGGCAAGACATTTGTTCCGCCTGATCGACAGAATGATATACTGTCATGGGCCCACACCTCAAAGGTGGGTGGGCATTTTGGTATTAGGCGGACACGAGAGTTACTGGAGAGGTGGTATTGGTGGCCACACTTAGCCAGCCACGTCAAGAGATATGTCGGTTCCTGCTACTCGTGTGCTCGCAACCGTCCATTACGGCAGAGACCGGCTGGGCTCTTGCATCCTTTACCAGTGCCAGATAGACCATGGGAGGTGGTAGGCATGGACTTTGTGGGTGATCTTCCATGTTCACAGGGACATAGATTTGTGTGGGTCATTACGGACCATTTCTCCCGGATGGTTCATCTCGTACCGTTATCGAGAATCCCATCTTCCAGGGTACTAGCCAAACTATTCCTCAAGCATGTCTTTAGGCTTCACGGGATGCCAGATCGTATCATTTGTGATAGAGGCCCGCAATTTACTTCCCGTTTCTGGCGAGATCTTTGTAGCCTTCTGCAAATTGAGTTGAATCTCTCTTCGGCATACCATCCGGAGACTAATGGTTTGGTTGAACGTACCAATCAATCTATGATTATATACCTTCGACACTTTGTTGCTGAGAACCACGATAACTGGTCCTCCCTCCTACCCTGGGCAGAATTTGCCCTTAACAATTCGCTGGCTGAGGCCACTGGGCAGACACCGTTCGTACTCAATAATGGGCAACACCCTAGGGTACCGGTACCGTTTCCCGCTGCTGCACCTCCTCCTCTTGTGGCCGACTGGGCAACTAATGCCAGAGAGGTTTGGGATCGGACTCAAGAGTCGATCCAAGCAGCTAAGGACCGTATGAAGACGGTGTCCGATCGGTTTCGTCGCCCGGCTCCTGTCTTTTCTCCAGGGGACTTTGTGTGGCTCTCTGCAAAACACGTGAGACTTAGAGTGAGCTCTGTCAAATTTGCTCCTCGCTTCCTGGGTCCTTATGAGGTTCTTCGACAGGTAAATCCTGTAGTCTATCAATTGAAGTTACCTGTCCATCTTAGGATTCATGACAAATTCCATGTCTCACTGCTAAAGCCGGCTATTTTACCTCACGCTCGTATAGTGCACTCTCCTGCCTCTGATTCCTCTCGCTCTAGCTATGAGGTACGAGCCATAGTTGGTTCTAAGATGGTTAGAGGGCGCAGGTTCTTCTTGATAGATTGGGAGGGCTATGGCCCGGAACATCGCTCTTGGGAGCCTGAGGAGGCTGTCCATGCTCCCGACTTAGTTGCCGATTATCTGCGTCGCCGGGAGGGGGGCCCTTGAGGGGGAGGTACTGTTACGGTTGCTGCGAGCGCTGGAGACTAAGTCCAGATTTCTTGCTACTGCACATGTGCGAGCGCTGGAGACTAAGTCCAGATTTCTTGCTACTGCACATGTGCGAGCGCTGGAGACTAAGTCCAGATTTCTTGCTACTGCACATGTGCGAGTGCCGGAGACTAAGTCCAATCTTGGAGCCATTGCACATGTGCGGGTGACATCATCGCTGACACGAGGTCACATGTCTCTGACACCTTCTATGCCGATTGGTCGCTGGTCATGTGCTTGTGACGTCTTGCTCGGTGATAGGCCAGCATGACGTCACTCCTGTCGTTCTGGAAGCGGATTGGCTCTGGTGTCCTCCATCTTGGATGAGGCACAGAGTCTATATAAGACCCTGACACACGCCGCATGGTGCTCAGTCCTCTTGGTTCATGCATATGAGTAGACGCTCTGTGCGCGTTCCTCTAGGCATTCCTCTGTCTATGCTAGGTGAGCGCTACCGGCAGGGTAGCGTTCTTATACCTTACAGCTTCGGCTGCTGTCCGTATCCTTACCTCTTAGGGGAGCGGACATAGGCAGGTGCCTGAGGCACATGGTCTGGCTGGGCCTTGTGATTGTACTCGTAGGTGGACGTTGCCGCTAGGGTAACGTTCCTTATACTGCGTCTGGCAGTTGTTCGTATCCTCGCACACTAGGGGAGCGAACAGAGGTAGGAGCTTTGTGCGGCTTACGCTGCTGTTCGTCTCTTTTGCACCACTAGAAGAGCGGACCTAGGCAGGTGCCATATCTAGTGGTTCGTGTCCTCGCACACTAGTGGAGCGAACGCAGGTAGGAGCTTTGTGCGGCTTACGCTGCTGTTCGTCTCTTTTGCACCACTAGAAGAGCGGACCTAGGTAGGTGCCATTTCGCACACATTGCCTTTGTCTCTGTGATTATTAACAGAGATCATTCCACACACCCTCCAAGTAAGGGAGGAATTGCTTTACTTTCTTATTATATCCTTCTGTGAGTTAACAGAGGTATTGCACTCTGCCATAGTCTGCAGCAAAGTCTTTGCACGGTGGACCCTGACTGTCTGATACTCCTTTCGGTTATTATCAGACAGCCCCCCGTAACACTTATCCTCCGCAGCAGAGGTGACTCTTGGTCTTCCTTTCCTGGGGCGGTCCTCATGTGAGCCAGTTTCTTTGTAGCATTTGATGGTTTTTGCCACTGCACTTGGGGACACTTTCAAAGTTTTCCCAATTTTTCGGACTGACTGACCTTCATTTCTTAAAGTAATGATGGCCACTCGTTTTTCTTTACTCGGCTGTTTTTTTCTTGCCATAATACAAATTCTAACAGGCTATTCAGTAGGACTATCATCTGTGTATCCACCAGTCTTCTGCACAACACAACTGATGGTCCCAACCCCAACTACCTCTTGAAGCTCATCAAGAGAATGCCAAGATTGTGCAAAGCAGTAATCAAAGCAAAAGGTGGCTACTTCGAAGAACCTAGAATATAAGACATATTTTCAGTTGTTTCACACTTTTTTGTTAAGTATTTTATTCCACATGTGTTAATTCATAGTTTTGATGCCTTCAATGTGATTCTACAATTTTCAGAGTCATGAAAATAAAGAAATCTTTTTGAATGAGGTGTGTCCAAACTTTTAGTCTGTACTAATATATATATATATATATATATATATATATATACATATACAGTTCTTCTTTGTTTGATGGCTTGTGACTAACCATCTTCCTCTTGATTACATTCCAGAGGTTTTCAATGGGGTTCAGGTCTGGAGATTGGGCTGGCCATGACAGGGTTTTGATGTGGTGGTCCTTCCTCCACATATTGATTGACCTAGCTGTATGTTATAGCACATTGTCCTGCTAGAAAAACCAGTCCTCAGAGTTGGGGAACATTGCATGAGCAGAAGGAAGCACCTGTTTTTCCAGGATAACCTTGTGTGCGGCTTTATTCATACGTCCTTTGCAAAGTTTAATCTGCCCAATTCCAGCCTTCCTGAAGCATCCCCAGATCATCACCGATCCTCCACCAAATTTCACAGTGGGTGCAAGAGACTGTGGCTTGTACGCCTCTCCAGGTCTCCGTCTAATCATTAGACAACCAGGTGTTGGACAAAGCTGAAAATTAGACTCATCAGAGAAGATTACCTTACTCTAGAAATTGGGCAGGAATCCATCTGTATTACTGTATTCTCTATTGAAACCTAATCTGTTTTTGCTACCATCTGTGCCATTCTCTGACCTTGTGTCATAGGCACCTTTTCTTTATTTGTGTAAAGTAAGTAAATCGTTGTTGATTCTATTACCACTGCCTCCTCATTGTCTGTCCTGTTGCATTCTCATACTTGTTTACATTGGCATCAACTTTCTCCACTCTTCCCATTGGCCACACAAAAATGACCGGCCAAGGGAAGTTGGGAGACTTAGCTTGGCCGACGGATATTGCATTGGTATCGACTTTCTCTACTCTTCCCAATGGCTACATAAGAATGGCTGGCCAAGGAAAGTTGGGAGTTAGCTTGGCCAGTGGCTATTGCATTTGTGTTGATTTTCTCCACTCTTCCCAATGGCCACACAAGAATGACTGGCCAAGGGAAATTGGGAAAGTTAGCTTGGCCAGCGTCTATTCCATCAGTATCGACTTTCTCCATTCTTCCCATTAGCCACACAAGAATGACCAGCCAAGGAAAGTTGGGAGAGGTAGCTTGGCCGACGGCTATTGCATTGGTATCGACTTTCTCCATTCTTCCCATTGGCCACCCAAGAATGACTGGCCAAGGAACGTTGGGAGTTAGCTTGGCCAGTGGCTATTGCATTGGTATCAATTTTCTCCACTCATCCTAATGACCACACAAGAATGACCAGCCAAGTAAAGTTGGGAAAGTTAGCTTGGCCAAGAGCTATTGCATTGGTATGGACTTTCTCCACTCTTCCCAATGGCCACACAAGAATGACCGGCCAAAGGAAGTTGAGATAGTTAGCTTGGCCAGCAGCTATAGCATTGGTATCAACGTTCTCCACTCTTCACACTTGCCACACAAGAATGACCGGCCAAGAGAAGTTGGGAGAGGTAGCTTGACTGACGGCTATTGCATTGGTATCAGCTGAAAAAAACATAGCAAATACAAAATGGATACAGCCGCACACTAAATGCCATCAATGTATAAGGGAACTCTGGTACTGCATTACTGCTATATGAAAAATGAGATTTTTAGTTTATGAATTGGCCAATGCATGTAAGCCCGGAAACCAACGGCAAGGTAAATCTCAATATTCCGGGTACCTAACTAAAATGCCACTATCTAGGTTAAAAACATCCTTGTCTGGGCAGCTAGACTAAAAAAATCTAACTTGAAATGCCACTATGTGGACTAACCTCCATGTCTGGGCAGCTAAGACTCCTGGTATAAGGATTATGAACACAGCCTGGTTTATAGGGCGAAGTGCTCAGTCAGAAAGAAACTCACTGCAAATATTTCAAAAAAACTGACCCGCACATCCTACAAGTGTGTATAGGTGCCAGCTGAAAAAACCTAGCAAATACAAAATGGATACAGCCGCACACTAAATGCCATCAATGTATAAGGGAACTCTGGTACTCCATTACTGCTATATGAAAAATGAGATTTTTAGTTTATGAATGCCACAAAAATCAAAGTCCACCACCCGATATAATTAATTTAACACAAGATGAAGTACGCCTACGTCTGAGTAAATTAAACATTGACAAATCCCCAGGGCCAGATGGCATTCATCCACGAATATTGAGGGAATTGAGCTCCGTAATCGACAGACCGCTGTATCTCATCTTTTTAGACTCACTTGTAACGGGGTTGGGGCCTCAGGATTGGAGGATTGCTGATGTGGTACCGATATTTAAGAAAGGTAAGAGGGTAGATCCAGGCAACTACCGTCCAGTAAGCCTGACATCAGTAGTATGCAAAGTTTTTGAGGGCATTTTAAGGGAGGACATGCAAAAATATATTGCAGAAAATAATATGATAACTGACAGACAGCATGGATTCATGAAAGATAAGTCGTGTCTAACCAACCTGTTGGGGTTCTATGAGGGGGTAAGTTCAAACCTGGATATTGGTAATGCAGCTGATGTGATTTATTTGGACTTTGCAAAGGCATTTGATACTGTACCACATAATAGCCTTATACTAAAGCTCCAGAAGCAAGGACTAGGGGACACAATATGCAACTGGGTAAGGAATTGGCTAAGAGATAGGAAACAAGGAGTAGTCATAAATGGAACATTCTCTAAATGGGCTATAGTCAGCAGTGGGTGCCGCAGGGATCTGTGCTAGGACCAATTCTTTTTACTCTCTTTATTAATGACCTTGTGGATGGGATTGATAGTACAGTGTCAGTCTTTGCCGATGACACCAAACTATGTAGGATATTAAAAACTGACCTGGATAGTACAATATTACAAAAAGATCTGGATAAGATGTCAGAATGGGCAGATACTTGGCAAATGAGATTTAATGTTGATAAATGTAAAGTAATGCACCTAGGACGGAGTAATCCTATAGCTGCGTATACATTAAATGGAAGTAAACTCGGGACTACAGAAGAGGAGAAGGACTTGGGTATTCTCATTACAAATAAGCTGAGCAGCAGCACTCAATGTCAAGCAGCAGCTGCTAAAGCAAACAAGATTTTAGGGTGTATAAAAAGAGAGATTAGATCCCGTGATCCCAACGTATTGTTACCCCTCTATAAATCACTTGTAAGACCACATCTGGAATACGGGATCCAGTTTTGGGCTCCACATTTTAAAAAGGACATTCAGAAGTTAGAGTCAGTTCAAAGGCGGGCAACTAGACTATTACAAGGAATGGAAGGCCTCCCATATGATGACAGGTTGAAAAAGTTAGATATGTTTAGCTTAGAAAAAAGACGTCTCAGAGGAGATCTCATTTATATGTATAAATACATGTGTGGTCAATATAAAGGACTGGCACATGACTTATTTCTTCCAAAGACAGTACTAAGGACCAGGGGGCACTCACTGCGAGTGGAAGAAAAGCGATTCCGACACCTAAATAGGAAAGGGTTCTTTACAGTTAGAGCGGTCAGACTGTGGAATACCGACCACAAGAGGTAGTAATGGCAGATACTATAACAGCTTTTAAAAAAGGGCTGGATGATTTCCTCAGTACACAAAACATTGTTGGTTATAAATGACTTAGTGACTAAATGTAGAACTGGTGGAGGAAGGTTGAACTAGATGGACCTAGGTCTTTTTTCAACCTAAGTAACTATGTAACTATGTAACTATGTAAGTCTAGCTGCCCAGACAAGGATGTTTTTAACCTAGATAGTGGCATTTTAGTTAGGTACCCGGAATATTGAGATTTACCTTGCCGTTGGTTTCCGGGCTTACATGCATTGGCCAATTCATAAACTAAAAATCTCATTTTTCATATAGCAGTAATGCAGTACCAGAGTTCCCTTATACATTGATGGCATTTAGTGTGCGGCTGTATCCATTTTGTATTTGCTATGTTTTTTTCAGCTGGCACCTATACACACTTGTAGGATGTGCGGGTCAGTTTTTTTGAAATATTTGCAGTGAGTTTCTTTGTGACTGAGCACTCCGCCCTATAAACCAGGCTGTGTTCATAATCCTTATACCAGGATTCCTAGCTGCCCAGACATGGAGGTTAGTCCACATAGTGGCATTTCAAGTTAGATTTTTTTAGTCTAGCTGCCCAGACAAGGATGTTTTTAACCTAGATAGTGGCATTTTAGTTAGGTACCCGGAATATTGAGATTTACCTTGCCGTTGGTTTCCGGGCTTACATGCATTGGCCAATTCATAAACTAAAAATCTAATTTTTCATATAGCAGTAATGCAGTACCAGAGTTCCCTTATACATTGATGGCATTTAGTGTGCGGCTGTATCCATTTTGTAATTGCATTGGTATCGACTTTCTTCACTCTTCCCATTGGCCACACAAGAATGACCGGCCAAGGAAAGTTGGGAGTTAAGTTGGCCAGTGGCTACTGCATTGGTATCAATTTTCTCCACTCTTCCCATTGGCCATACAAGAATGACAGGCCAAGGGAAGTTGGGAGACTTAGCTTGGCCGACGGCTATTGCATTGGTACTGACTTTCTCCCCTCCTCCCATTGGCCACACAAGAATGACCGGCCAAGGGAAGTTGGGAGCGTTAGCTTGGCCAATGGCCATTACTTCTGTATGACCACCATTAGCCTGTTTGCAGAAGAAGGCTTAAGATATTACGCCAACAGTATGTGGACATCTCATTCCAAAATTAAGGATAATTTATTGATTAAAGATATCGAAGAATTTACATTATATTATCAGCAGCAATTTCTGAATTTCTGTGACACCTAGTAGTGCAATCTGTACCAAATTACAGTTAGAAGACACTAATCTCGCCTAATCGGCGTCCAGAGTCCCTTCTTGAACTTTCTGTTTGCAACTTGCGTTTGAAATAAAAAAAAAAAAAACTGTCAAAAAGAATCGCCCGTAAAAACAGAATTTAATTAGCTCTTCAAATCAGCGTGTGTCTTCTAATTAACTCCACTTTATCAAGTGAGCTCGTCTGCTGAGCGCGGGGCCTCCTGGCGCCCAGCCCATCACAGGTGAGAGGCTGATGTTTGTCGATGAAAATCTCCGTCCTGATTCTGATTTTTTTCTCTCTTCTTTCTCATGATGTGCAAAATGTCCCTTTCTGGGTAATTTATTCACTACACGACTTCACATCACAGTAATTGCGGCTGTTTTTATGACCTTTCTGGAACAGGTCTCAGATTCATCCTGCGCGTAGCTGTCAGTGCGACTTTGATGCTGAATATTTTGTGCTTTGCAAAGCCAGAAATGCTGCGCAGATGAGCGTGCGGAGACAATGGTGTCTACGATGCCTCATGGATGGGTTAAAATTCAACATGGAACTTTACAAAGGGCTC
This sequence comes from Anomaloglossus baeobatrachus, assembly GCF_048569485.1. NCBI lineage: Eukaryota > Metazoa > Chordata > Amphibia > Anura > Aromobatidae > Anomaloglossus > Anomaloglossus baeobatrachus. The sequence goes on along the minus strand of NC_134362.1, from coordinate 186,531,172 downwards.
ATAATTATTTAATTAGGCTGTGACAAACTCTGACGGTCCCTCGCTGTGATCCTCTGACTACACAATGCATGTGTTTGTGTTTTGTGATTGTAAACATGCTCTAAAAATGTACCGGATTCCTAACAATGGCGTACAAAGGAGCAGACCTTAAAGGGAACCTGTCAGCAGAAATTTCCCCTAAAACCTAAAAGATTCCCCCTCTGCAGCTCCTGGGCTGCATTCTAGAAAGGTCCCTGTTATTATTGTGCCCCCTTTCTGACCAAAATACAGAGTTTATAAAGCGGTACCTTTTTGGATTTGGAATCTGTAAATGTGACACGGGGGCGGGCTGCCTGGCGTCCGTTATTCTGCCTCCTGCCGCTTTAGGCCGTCCCCCATCACTCCTTTCCATAGCTGTGGACGCCGCCCAGTGCTCCACAGGTCCCCACGCATGCCCAGTGCTCATCTCTTGTGGATGAGCACTGTGCCCAGTGTCACCGCTGGTGACGTGCGCGCAGGCTTTAGATTATGGGCGGTGCTGTGATATTTATTACCAAGCAACCGCCCAAAATCGCGGGACCGCGCTTTCCCCCTCGGCGTCCTTCGTTCTGCGCAAGCGCGGTGCTGCTGACCCCACGTCACCTCCTTCCCATCTTGCCCTGAGGCAGGAAATAGATGGGAAGGAGGTGCACCATAAGGAACAGATGAGAATTATAGAGTCTAAAAATTAGCCAACCTTATTATGAGCAAGTAGTAATTTTTAGGCGTAGACCTCGAGTTACTTATACTGGCGCTAAATTATTATTTTGATGTAAATCATATATCAATGAAATGCACCATAAGGAACAGATATGAATTACAGAGTCTAAAAATTAGCCACCCTTATTATGAGCAAGTGGTAATTTTTATGCGCAGACCTTGAGTTACTTGTACTGGCGCTAAATTATCATTTCGTCGTAAATCATATATCAATGAAACGCACTATAAGGAACAGACAAAGTCTAAAAATTAGCCAACCTTATTAAGAGCAAGTGGTAATTTTTAGGCAGAAAGTATACCATCCAAGACATAGTGTAAAAGAGTGAGGAGATCCTAACGTGTGTCAAATCTATCCAATTTTGGGAATCTTCTAAAGGCTTCGCCTTCATTTATGCTCCCTAAATTTTAGACACTAATAGTACAGTCATGGCCAAAAGTTTTGAGAATGCTACAAATATTAATTTTTACAAAGTCTACTGCTTAAGTTTTTCTAATGGCAATTTGCATATACTCCAGAATGTCATAAAGAGTGATCAGCTTAACAGCAATTACTTGCAAAGTTAATATTGGCTAAGAAAATGAACTTCAACCCCCCAAAACAAATTTCAACATCATTGCATTCCTGCCTTAAAAGGAGCAGCTAACATTGTTTTAGTGATAGTTCCATTAACACAGGTGTGGGTGTTGATGAGGACAGGGCTGGCGATCAATCAGTCATGATTAAGTAAGAATGACACCACTGGACACTTTAAAAGGAGGCTGGTGCTTGGTATCATTGTTTCTCTTCAGTTAACCATGGTTATCTCTAAAGAAACACGTGCAGCCATCATTGCTCTGCACAAAAATGGCCTAACAGGGAAGAGTATCGCAGATACAAAGATTGCACCTCAGTCAACAATCTATCGCATCAAGAACTTCAAGGAGAGAGCTTCCATTGTTGCCAAAAAGGCTCCAGGGCGCCCAAGAAGGACCAGCAAACGCCAGGACCGTATCTTAAAACTGTTTCAGCTGCGGGATGGGACTACCAGCAGTGCCGAGCTAGCTCAGCAATGGCAGCAGGCTGGTATGAGTGCTTCTGCACGCACTGTGAGGCGGAGACTGCTTGAGCAAGGCCTGGTTTCAAGGAGGGCAGCAAAGAAGCCACTTCTCTCCAGAAAAAACATCAGGGACCGACTGATATTCTGCAAAAGGTACAGGGAGTGGACTGCTGAGGACTGGGGTAAAGTCATTTTCTCAGATGAATCCCCTTTTCGATTGTTTGGGACATCTGGAAAACAGCTTATTAGGAGAAGAAGAGGTGAGCGCTACCATCAGTCTTGTCTCATGCCAACTGTTACGCATCCGGAAACCATTCATGTGTGGAGTTGCTTCTCAGCCAAGGGAATCGCAACACTCCCAGTCTTGCCTAAAAACACAGCCATGAATAAAGAATGGTACCAGAGCAACTTCTCCCAACTGTCAAAGAGCAGTTTGGCGCCCAACAATGCCTTTTCCAGCATGATGGAGCACCTTGCCATAAAGCAAAGGTCATCACTAAATGGCTCATGGAACAAAACATAGAGATTTTGGGTCCATGGCCTGGAAACTCCCCAGATCTTAATCCCATTGAGAACTTGTGGGCAATCATCAAGAGACGGGCGGACAAACAAAAACCAACAAATTCTGGCAAAATGCAAGCATTGCTTATGCAAGAATGGACAGCGATCAGTCAGGATTTGCTCCAGAAGTTGATTGAGAGCATGCCAGGGAGAATTGCAGAGGTCCTGAAGAAGAAGGGTCAACACTGCAAATATTGACTTGCTGCATTAACTCATTCTAACTGTCAATAGAACCTTTTGGTACTCATAATATGATTGCAATTATATTTCTGTATGTGATGTAAACATCAGACAAACACAATTAAAAACCAGAGGGCAACAGATCATGTGAAAATATCATTTTGGTGTCATTCTCAAAACTTTTGGCCATGACTGTAAATTTGCCCCCATGTGTGTTGGATTGGGATACTTTGCATCCGTCAAGGAAAATAATTTAAAAATTATGCCCACTTTTAACAGTCTAGAGAATTCTATAGTCAGAACTAATATTGGGTAACTGTGGCCAAATTAATATTTGTGTCTTAGACCGCAAGAGATGATCTTCAGATGGACGAGATCAATGTGAATCTGTTATCAGAATTCCACTAAAAAAAACCCCCAAAAACTATATACGCACATGTAGCTCTTTCAAAGACCAGTAAAGTCCAGCAATATCTCTACATGGCCAGTCCCTTCCTCCATTATGGAGAAATCTACATTTGAATTGATATGTAAATGAGCCTGAGGGGCTATTTGTAGATCTGAAGCCTCCGTCACTCCAGCTCTATTCCCTCTCTATTTGTCAGCAGGATTTGACCCCCCAAAAAAAATTAAACCGTCTATATGCACATATAGCTCTTTCAAAGACAAGTCCAGCAATATCTTTACATGACCATTGGTGTCCTCCGTTACTTTAAAATCCGCTTTTTTAAAATCCAGCTTTATTCCCCTCCCAGCACGGTCTCTTCCTGCTTGACTGACATCTCCTGAAGTCACACAGTACGTAGGCTGTCAGTCAAGCAGGAGGAGGCAGCGCTGGGTGGGGATTAGAGCGGGAGTGACGGAGGCTTCAGATCTACAATGTAAAGGCTGATTTTTCAGAAAACAGCTAATCATTGGGGGTTCCTGGTGTCCCAACCACACCGATGAGGCATGATTTATCGTAAGGATAGGCCATCACTGTTAAAGTTGTGGACAACCTCTTTAAAGGGAACCTGTCACCAGGTTTTTCCCTTATGAGCTGCAGCCAGTACCAGTAATCTCTTATATACAGCGCTCTATAATACTGTGTATAAGTGCCCACACTGCTCTGTAAAACGTAAAAAAGACCTGTATTACACTCACCTGCTAAGCGGTCCGGTCCGATGGGCGCTGCTACTCTCGGTTCGGTACTTCCTACATCTTGTGAGATCGCCTTCCACCTTCGCAGCCATTTGTGCATGATGCATCCTATGTCATCCCCACTGTGGCTTCCATTGTGCTCCTGTGCATGCGCACTTTGATTTGCCTGGCTAAGGGCAGATCAAAATATTGTAGTGCGCATACGTGGGTGTTCTTTGACCCTTCATTGCGCCTGCACATTACAGTACTTTGCTCTGCCCTCAGCATGGCAGATCACAGGGCGCATTCGCAGGAGCGCAATGACAGCCACTGTGTAGATGATGTAGGAGGCGTCATCCACATGGGACTGAGAAGGAGCATGTGCCGGACCGAGAGCAGACCGCCCCTTAGGGGAGTATAATAAAGGTTTAGTTTACAGTCTACAGAGCGAGCTGGTCTCTTATATACAGTAGAATGCTGTATATAAGGGTTCACTGGTGGTGGTCGGAGCTCATAAGGTAAAAACCTTGCGACAGTCAACACGGTCGTATTGTGACTCATGATCAAGCAAGACCAAGATGCAAAAGTTGAAAACAAAATCCCAACTTGTTGGATTTTTGGTTGATGGTGATTGTGCATGCAAGTCTCTTTTGGCCATGACTTGCCTACGATGACCTGTTAATTTTGATATTTTTTTTCCTTAAAGCCAAATCCAGCTGTAAAATTGCTGTGAACCACCAAATTACAGAGAGTAGTAACCAATGTTTTTTAGATTTGCTGGATTACCAGTCACCGTGTAGCCCTAGCCTTAAGATATTCACCCTTGTCTTGGGAGTCATACTAAACCATTTTACGATATCTCCTCTGCTTTCCATTTTTAGAAGTTAATAAGAATATCAGTAGGTTAACCAGAGCAGAGCAAACACAATTCATCCGGCACCTACACAATTTATAATCATGATCCTAATGAGTAGAGCAGTAGGGCTCGAGGATCGTAGCAACAGTCCATAATGAGCAACCGGTCTCCCACCTACTCAGTGAACCTTGACCTCCGTGGGGGATATTTTTATGCATTCCTTCATATTTTATATCCTCCCACCCATGCTCCTGCAGATTTTGACCTGTGAGTATTAATAATATATGGTAGCAGGAGAGAAATAGACGCGACCTCTGCTTTCTCCGACCTCATCATTGCCGGATGAGCTAAGGGTCTCATTTTGTTGGGTTGCTTGGAATAGAACCTAAGGGGATTCCTGGACTGAACGCTGAACATTTTCGAGGCGACTTCTTTTCTTTTTTTTTTTTATAAAAATTACTGCAATAAAGACTCCGGAGGTTGATCAATGTTTTTGCGATCTCGCCCGGTTTGTGTACACGCACACATTTAATTTGTCATGTTGATTATTGAGTTGGATGTTTATGAAAAGGTCAGGCGCAGAGGATGCCCGCGTTCCTCCTCGTCTTCGAGTTTCCAGAGCAACGTTGCCTCCGCTGGTCCCTCAAGCCAATAAGGCCGCTCCTTGTCTGCGCCTTATTAAACTGTATCCTGATGTGTTGTTTTAGAACTTGCTTGTCCTGCAAATTGTGGTTTTTACCGACGTTAATAGATGGAGGAGACGGCAACCTGTTTTTCTGTTCTGTAACGCAGAACAGGTTAATTTCCTTGTCTCGGGGGCGCCAATCTCAGACTTTCTGCTGTAGATGAGTCTATATTATCGGAAGCAAACATCTATTTGTATGCGGAGCTAACCTAGCGTAAAACCTTCATCAAGAAGAAGAATGTTGGCCGGGCGACCATCGCTTCTCCAATCTTCTGTATTTGATTATTATGTATTTCAAGCTATTTATTCCAATTTTGGGCCACTCTAAGAAAAGCATTGCATGTTCTTACGAAAATAAATTGAATCCAGACGTTTGTGTGTGGTCTGTTATATGGCTGTTCTAGTTCCCTAGATGTTAATCCAAGTAAGTAGAGAAGACACATGGCATGGGTGTGACTGGCCGACATGGAAAGAAAAGAGGCAAGGTTATGTCCATCTAGACTTGCATATCGGTGACCAAAGACGTCTGTCTGTAGGCTTAAAAACAACGGAAATGGCCGACAATGGGTAGGGCGGACAGAGACCAACAGGACCCCATGTGCAAGAACTGGATATGAGCCCCTTGTAGTCAGAAAGCCTGCTTAGAAGACCTGCTTTGGAGACGGTAATGGACACCCTTACCTTTTGGGCACTAGTGCGGCTGCAACGGTTGTACCAATGCTACGTGTTACGTGTGACAGACAGTCATGTGGTTTCTGTCCATTTGTCATGGAATGCTCCTTGACTTTCCATTGTACCTGCTGCCAATATTCATTGATATAGTTAGTTTTCCTGCTGAATTCATCTCTCCCCTTTTGGACCCAGCAGGAGCTCGCCTTCCACCCAGCTGCTGATCATCAGTATTTATTGGTGTTTAAATACCCTTTCCTTCCTTGAACTGGTGCTGGTGATATTTTCAGTTCTTTCAATCCGAGGTTGCAAGCAGGTGGCTTGTACTCAACTGTAGTATCGTTGTGAAAAGCTCTGCTGAACTCCTACCCGAGTCATCTGATGATAAGTAATTCATGCTTTTCCCCCATGTGTTCTCCTTGTGTCTTCTATAGTTGTTTAGTGGGGTTAACAAAGAGCTCATCCCACCCGTTCCCTATTTAGGGTCCAGCACTAGGGATACCTAGGGTCAGGTATCCGGCTCGGCACATAGGTGTGGAACCTATCTAGGGTGGTAAGGGACCCCAGGGACCAGCAGTAGTTTTGGTAAGGGGTCACCATCTACCCTTTCCCAAGACACAGGGTTTCCCTTCCCTTACGCTGTTTGCTTGGTACTCCACCATACCTAGTGTAACACTTGGCAAGCCACCAAACCTTAGGCACATTTGTAGTGTCAGGGCTAGGTTAAGTGCGGTGGACTTGGTTCTTATGGTAGCACTGCTAGGCACCAGCTGAGAACCCCAGACCCTCACATCTAACAGACGCCAGGTCACCATCTTCCCTTTCCCTAGACACAGGTTTTCCCTTTCGCCGTGCGCTTGGTACTTCCCCGTACCTAGCGTAGCACTATGTCCTCTTCTGATTGTAATGGAAAGAAGAGCTGCTCTGAAGCAAAAACTGCTGTTGCAACGAGCCATATGCCACCCAGACACAAAAAATTTGGCAGAACCTGCCAGCTAACTGTCTTATGTGTATGATGGAGTTGTGCTAATAAACGCCTGAAAGATGATGTTGGGGAAAAGAAGGATCGAGTTTTATCGTGCCCCATTCTTTGTTTTTTTGGGGGAGAAAAGCAATAACTAAAAGGTCCATTTATACTGCACCAATATCATTCCTAGGAACGCTTTAGTCATAAAAAATTGTGCAGAATAAAAAGGCTGCTAATCACCAGACGAACAAAAAAAACGCTTGTTCGTCTGGTGAAGTGATTTTTTGTGCTGCACATAAATTCAATATTCTAGGCAGCACATAAGATCAATGTTCTAGGCAGCACATAAGATCAATGTTCTAGGCAGCACATAAGATCAATGTTGTAGGCAGCACATAAGATCAATGTTCTAGGCAGCACATAAGATCAATGTTGTAGGCAGCACATAAGATCAATGTCGTAGGCAGCACATAAGATCAATGTTCTAGGCAGCACATAAGATCAATGTCGTAGGCAGCACATAAGATCAATGTTCTAGGCAGCACATTGTCCGGTGTAAATGATCTACGCTGCCGAGAATCTTAGCACTCTATGAGCACTGGATAATCCCGTCTGGGTAAACCGGCTATTAAATGACCACCGTCCGGCAAGCATGTATGTAACACTGGGCACTGCATAAGATAACCTAACCCTTACACCTCTCTCCTTATTGAAAACATGTGCAAACTCAACCAAAACCAAGTATATGGGGTGGAGGAAAAGTTGTTAAAGGTGTAAGGGCAACTTTAGAGAGCACATATCATTTCCCATTAACCCCTTCAGCCCCGGGGCACTTTCCGTTTTTGTTTTTTGCTCCCCTTCTTCCGAGAGCCGTAACTTTTTTATTTTTCCGTCAATCTTGCCATATGAGGGCTTGTTTTTTGCGGGACAAGTTGTACTTTTAAATGAAACCATAAGTTTTACCATATGATGTACTGGAAAGCAGCAAAAAAATTCCAAGTGTGCAAAAATTGCAAAAAAAGTGTGATGGCACAATAGTTTTTGGGATGTTTTATTCACGGTGTTTACTATATGGTAAAACTGATGTGTGGGTATGATGCCTGAGGTCGGTGCGAGTTTGTAGACACCAAACATGTATAGGTTTACTTGTATCTAAGGGGTTAAAAAAATTCACAAGCTTGTCCAATAAAAGTGGCATACGTTTTGCGCCATTTTCCGAAACCCGTAGAGTTCTCATTTTTTGGAATCTATGGCTCAGTGACGGCTTATTTTTTGCGTCTCGAGCTGATGTTTCTAATGGTAGCATTTTTGCGCAGAGGCTACATTTTGATCGCCTGTTATTGCATTTTGCGTAAAACTTGCGGCGACCAAAAAACGTAATTTTGGCGTTTGGAATTTTTTGGCCACTACGCCGTTTACCAATCAGATTAATTCGTTTTATATTTTGATAGATCGGGCATTTCTGAACCCGGCGATACCAAATATGTGTATATTTTTTTTTTTTAACCCTTTATTTTTCAGTGGGGGGAAAGGGGGGTGATTTGAACTTTTAGTTTTGTTTTTTTTTTTTTAATTTTTTAAAACTTTTTTTTTACTTTTTTTATTTTATTTTACTAGTCCCCCTAGGGGGCTATAGCGATCAGCAATCCGATTGCTGATTGCTATCTGCTGATCACAGCTATACCGCTGTAAACAGCAGAAATAGTCACTTTCTTTTTTCCTCTGCTCCGTGCCGAGGAAAAAGGAAAGTAAAACTTCTTAGCAGCAGGCGTCATCACATGACCCTGTGCTACGATGGCAACCACCGAACGTCACGTGATCACTCACGTGACGTCCGGAGGGGGCGGCGGTAAGTAAAAAACATAGCCACGCGCATATAGATCTCGCTGCCAGACTTTGGCAGCGAGATCTAAGGGGTTAATGTTCCTGGTGGAATGCGATTCCACTCGGAACATGTAGGCACACATGTCAGCTGTTGAAAACAGCTGATATGTGTGCCGATCCACGCCGCCTGCCTGCGGCAGGGGGCGGGGCTTACCGGGACACGATCCATGACGGAAAGATCCGTCCATGGTCGTGAAGGGGTTAATATGTATTTTATATAACCAGTGTAAATACCGCTGTGCTCCTGAATTCTGTGTTGTTTTCCTTTTGTTCCTGCGCCTCCCTATTCTTAAAATATGACCTTTTCTTCCCTGTATCTAGTCTTTTTATCCAAGTAGGTGTGGTCATCAACTCATCTCTATTGGAGTCTTGTAGAGGAACTTATTGTCACAATGACTAAAGGATAATGGGGAAGCGGGGCTCCTTATCTGTCCCTCAAGCTAGGGAGCCCTATGCAACCCCTAATCTCAGAGATACTCTTGAAGGTGGAGATGTCTGAGTCACCTTCCTGGCCCTGCTCCTGACCAGTTCTGATCTGATGTACCCTCGCCCTCCCCCAAGTGAGGGATGATGAAACCCACAGGTAAAGACAGATAAGGGAAACCCAAAACTCTGTCACACAGAAACGCGCACACAAAGGTTAATGCAAAAAGAGATTCAGGAGGAAAAACAAGAGCAGAAGGGAAGCTACGTATAACGCCTGCCTGGATCCACAGACTCAGACAGGCTGTAATGGACAGGCTAGAGGGAAGCCACTCACAAAGCAGGACCCCAAGAACCCTGAAACCCTTTAACCACTATACAAGGATTTGGAATTACACAGGGCCCTGGAGATCACTACCTGTGAAAGGCAGCAGTCAGAGAGTAGTCGTCAGGCAGGGTCAAACCAGGAATTGCAGAACAGGGACAGAATCAGCAGGCAAGGATGTAATCATAAAACCTAGCAGAGGTCAAATCCGGATCGGACAGTGAGGTACATAAACAGCAGGCAGAAGGGTAGTCAGAAAACACGCAGAAGTCAGACCACCAGAATCACTAAACAGAACAGGGCGGAACAGGAACCAGAATATCAGAACTATCTCTGGCAGTGGTCAGCAGACTGGAGGGGAATTAAGAAGGATGTGGTGTCTTCCCATTGGCTGTACCTGAATGATGGTAACTTCAGCTAGAAGACATACGCCACCTATAGTCAGTCAGTGGTACTGCAGATCCCAAGGAAACCCAGCCCAGTGGATGAGCGGAGCCTGCGCCCACCGGCGTCGCTGGCATCGACTCCTCTCCCATCACCAGCACCATCCATGGCAGGAACACGGCATCGCTTGGCGATCGGAGTAGAAGTTGCTGGAGCGGACTCCGGTGGTGACGTAACACTACGAAACAAGACGTGTAAACTCCACAACTGCACCAAGCAATAAGCACAACTTTCACTAAAAGTCTGCGACATCACACCTCATAGAACAAAGACAAACTATAGCTGGCATGGGTGGAAGGTTTCAACCAGCATAAATAGGAGGGGAGCAGATGTGATAGGTCTCCACACACCATGTAATCAAAGAAGCATGCAAACTAGCAGAGATTAACTCTTGCTAACCTGCCTATGAATCAGAACACAGCAGCTCGAAGCCTGAGTTTGCCTGTGTTGATCCCAGACACCAGAGAAGCCATTGGGCAGAATGTCAGAATCTGCAATCTGAACAGAGCCTGACGCCGCCATGAAGTTTGTGCAAAACTACGAGTGACACTTACCCAGATGGCTAAAAAGACTAGATTTTCATACAGAGATAAGGTGGTCATATTTAAGGAATGGAGAAGCGCAGGAACAAAAGAAAAAAACCAACAAATTATAAAGAAGAATGGCAGCAATTACACCGGGTAATAAAATACATAGGCCTCATCACACATCCGTGCCTTCGGTACGTGTGATGTCCGTCTTCAAACTTACCAGAGAAATGGACACGCGTAGACCCATTATAATCAAAGGGTCTGCGCACACGTCCGCTCCACACGGCAACATGTTCGTTTTCTGCCAGCAACGTGGATGTCACACGAACCGCACACTGATGTTGATCCATGTGACAAGTACCGGAGGAAACACAGGTGACATAAAAATAAAGAATTTTTATACTTACCTGTCTCCGGTGCTGCTGTCCCTGCCTCTGCAGTAACTTCCGGGCCCACTCATTATGCTCATTGCATATTCACTGCACTCACCGCTGACCCGGAAATGATAGCAGTGCTGAGGACAGGCAAGTATACCAGCTTATGTTGTTCGTGTGCTATCCTGATGTCACACAAATAGCACAGGGACAGCACACAACACGGACACATGCAAACACATGCGCATCTTCACCACGGACCGTGCAAAAAAGGGGGAAAAAAATCACAACAAATGAAACGACCTGTTAACTCAGCTTTCTTTGGAAATTAAATTATAACCTATCAAAGTTGAAAATGTAGATTTATGTTTTTTTCTTTAAATAAATAGAATGGGCAGTTCAGGGTTAATACTAACCAGTTTTATAAAAAGCAATACAAAATATATTCTAAGTCCCACAATGCACCTGTGTACTTATATGATTTCTAAGGCCAATAATGTGGCTCTGTATTCCCATGAGAGGTGAATAATATACGCTGTGGTCATGGCTGCAGCAGAGAATATTAAGGCTTTGTATTCAAGGGGCAGAGCATGACAATTTAAGAGGGGATTTTGGCCGTTTCTTGCCTATTACCCAACATATCACCTGTTCCTTTTGGTGTATGCAGAATAAATACATGACTGCCATGACTTGGGTAAAATGGCCACAGCAGCCAAAACAAAACCCAGTGCGCCCACAATAAAGGCAACAATATAAACAATGTAAATATAAAATGGCTGTAAACAATTAATAGATCTAGTTCAGAGGCAAACCCCACCTTACGAATATCCCTGGCCGTACTGAACGTACCCCAGGGGAAACCTTGCATGACCTATGGCCACTAATTACATTGCTCTACGAGATGTACCTATTTCCCAATAGTGCCTTCACACCAACGGACATGACCAATTAACCAGACCTAACCCCCCTCCACAAGCTTGACCATGTGACTCATTATGCGGCCTAGACCCGCTACACCTCCAAGGCTTGCTCAATATGATCCCTCAAACCCAACAGCCTCAAAACAGTGCCAAAAGAGTTAAGATGGAAACCATCATACCGTAAATACTCCCTTGAAGGCATCTCCAGTTCCGTATGGTGCACTACCATCCCATCATTTCTGGCAACAAAACGGGCAATGGCCGTATTCACCGCAATCATTGTTTGTGTTCAGTTTATCCACTGACTGATATTTACATACTAAAACCACTCCACAATATCTGACCAGATAATAATAATCCACGGTAAGTAGAGCACAATCAGAATCAAATTTAATATCCTGAAGACTTAACAACAATATCATTACCTCTCATTCGGTGGTCAGTCCACTCTACAATAGTACGAGAATTCTGGTTACCCCCCGAACCCATATCAGTCTGCGGAGTCCAATCCCCTTGATCCTATTCTGCCCCAGCTGCTGGTTGCCAGGACGAACATCAACTCGCAACGCCTCCCAGAACACATAAAAGTGCCCGAGGATCAAAATTAGGCAGGCAAAAGACAACCAACACAACATTAGTACACAAAGCTGCTCGTGTAAGAACCACCAACATAAAGCTAAACCAAACGGTGAGTCACACCAGTGAGTCATCAGGAAGGTGGGGGCAGAACAGGGGAAGTGAGAGAACACACAATTTTTACTTTAGAGTAGTCTGAGACTCAGAACAATACGGTCGCTGTGGAGAGTGCCTGAGAGCTTCCTCAGTTAGGACTGGGCAGACTGGAAGGAGCAGGGGACGACAGTGGAGGAGCTGGCTGACCAGTAGCTCCTGTGGGATGAAGGAGAAACACTGTTGTCAAGGGGAGAGCTTCATTGCTCCCTTGGAACTGGCGCAATGCAGGGTGCAGAGCCCTAGGGCGGAACATTCTCCCCGTTGGACCACCAGAATCTGCCAGACAGGGGTATTCCATGATCCTCTGGCCACCACAAGATCCCGGAGCACAGTGGCACATAGGGTCTGAAGTTGTGATTAAAGTCAGGCCCCTCAGCGGATCCGCGCCACCTGCACATGGGACAGGAACTTTAACACCAAACAGGGGTCTCCAACTACTTCAGGTCACGGGGATCCACACTAAAAAGTGCAAGGAGGAAGAGCCCACAGACTACCGCACCGGTTCTGACCTTTGACTTACCCGGGATCGGCTGGAGTCCATCGCAGCGGAGACCGATGTCTCCGGGCAGCCCACGAACTATGAGTAAAAGACCTGGAACCGCAATTTTTGTGTCACGTCTTCATTGTTGTCGCCGTCGACCCGCGCTTCGGCGCCAACGGCCACTGCTACCCCCTCGTCATCTTCCCTGGGGCCTAGCTTCACCTGTGGGAAGCTGAATTTTCCTTGCTGAGACACCACCCGCCCCAGAGGACAGCGACCGCAGTGGTGGCTAATCCCTGCCCGCATACCGCAGGTGACGTCACAACACAACTACTACTCCCCATCATCCCATATCTTCCCTTTTTGTGGACACCTCAGGGTCACAAAGCCAGGCAGGGCCATCCGTGACATCCTCCTGGCCCTTCACCAGCCCGGTGACGAGTATTTCCCTAAGGCCCCGTGGGGTACTCCACATATGTCTTCATCAGGCGCAGGGGAGTCGCAGGAGGTACAGACCGACGATATCTACGGTCAACCTCCCCGGTTGCCGCGACCTGTTCATCTTTAGCAGCTCACTTCCTGCTTCTAGAAGGCCGACAAAAAGAAGGTGAGGGGGCCCACAGGCCCTGACGGGATACAATGACCTCTGACTCTATGCACTCTTATGTGGCATGTTTGCTGCCCTTGAAACTCCCCCTGCCAACTGCTAGGGGGGGGGGGGCACTCGACTCCTCTCCTGTAATGGGTTCGACCTCCAGATGGCACTACTCCACTTTATAATACTCACCTAAGGGGCGGTGCTCAGGGCAGATCAAAGTATTGTAGTGCGCCTGCGCAGGACCTCAATGCTGGCTAGTGTGAATGATTTAGGACGCGTCATGCACCCAGGCTTTAGAAGAAGGAAGACAAAGCTGTCCGAAACAGGAGGCGCTGGTACCGGAGAACGGAGACACCCATCCGACCAGACTGCACCACACCGCCCCTTACGTGAGTATTATAGTGATTTTCATGTTCTACACAGCGGCCTGGGCTTTTATATACAGCATGTAAGAATGCGGTATATAAGAGCTCACTGGTGGTGGCCGCAGCTTATAGTCACCAAATCTGGTGACAGGTTCCCTTTAATTTCTTCTTTGGGGGCACTACAGGAAAATCGGAATTTTACTGCTGTGTTCTCTCATAGAGTACACCTGATTTATATTACTATCAGTAATAGGACAACCTAGAAATAGACTATTTTTGAACTACCTTCTAAAAAATGAATAGTAAGAATAATAATAAAATAGAAGTAAATAACCTCTTAGTTAATAATTAGGGAAATTAATGAGTGATTAATATCCATCAGGTAAACTCAAAAGAATGGCAAAGAAAAAAAGGGCTATCAAAATAAATAAATGTGGTTGTCAGCATTCATTTATTTTTTTTAATTCATTAATTTTTTTTTTTTTTTAATTGTGACATGTGGCAGTGGAAGGGTTAAAGCTATGGTAATATTATGTTTGTGTGTTAGGTAAGAAAAAGTTGATTTAAGGGAGGAGCGGTCGTAAATGAATTATGAAGCGTCCAATGAATATTTAATCGAAGTGTATTTCTTAATAACGTCTCTCAATATTTAATTTATTTTGAGCTGTTTGCTCAGAAGCCATTAAGATGAGCCGCGGAGCTGAGAGGTTTGGCGGGGAGGTAAGTAATCTTAGTTTTGGTACTAATTTTGCAAGGGGTTATAGGTTAGTATGGGGAGGGCACCTAATCAAATATTCGTTTTTCCTGTACGATTTCTATCCATCTTGTATGGCGTTGTTCACACGTGTGAGAGAGTAGAATCCATCTTGTTCCTATAGCTAATGATGTCATAACACCGATGTGCGGGGAAGTTTCCCGTTTCTGTTCCTGCCCCTACTGCTCTTATTGGCGCATAATTCAGAGGGGACTTTTCCTTTGTCTGTGACCCTATATAATCTGGTCATATATACTAACAAAGGAGATTTCTTTGTGCACTGTATTGATTTCCCAAGCGCTCGTAAAACAAATCTTATTAATTTGGAGTTCAAGAGGCATAGAAGGAGTGTGTTTTGCTCACACACGTTCAAGTGTTTTTGCGCAATGAGTGGTTCGCACAAAATCACGGAGACTCATCCAATATTGATCTGAGTCTGAATGTTGGTTCAAAAATCGCCAATGTAAATCAATGGGTATGAGATAAAAAACTAAATCGGATAGCACTTGGATGCCATAGGTGTTCTGTCAGTTTTTCACAAACTGTTTGATAGAAGAATCTTGAGAAATGATGGTGAAAACTGACACACTGAAAAGTTGATGGGACTCGGGTCATTTTTGTCATGATCTGCTGTGCTCGGCTCTCCAGCAGAGCCAATGTTCTGTATTATGCTAAAGGTCACGGGTTGCTTCTCAGCCTTCGGGTTTTGTGCTGATGCGGGGAGGGGCCTTTGTTCAGGTGCCTCGTTCTTGGTGAGTGCTCGGCTTCATTAGAGAGCAACTTCACGTGGAACACTGCTAGTCGTAGTTCTGCTTTGCAGTGATTTCTCTGGCTCCTGTGAGTTTTGTTGTTCTGATCTTGCCTCCCTACCCCGGACCTTTGTTACCCTTCTCTTCCCATGCCTCTGACTCTGACATTATCCTCCTGGCTTTTGACCTCGGGCTTGTACCCTGACCTCGCCTCCGCTCACTCCCTGTGTACCTTATCTGACTTCCTGGCTTCTGACCTCCGGCTTGTACCCTGACCCCAACTCTGCTCGCTCCCTGTGTACCTTGTTTGACTTTCTGGCTTCTGACCACCTGCATGTAACAATAATAATAAATAATAATCTTTATTTCTATAGCGCCAACATATTCTGCAGCGCTTTACAATTCAGGAGGCTCATATACATATACATATCATATACATAAACATATACAAACAAGTAACAATTATAGAAGATACAATATTTAAAGGGAAAAATGGCAACCCTGCTCGTGAGAGCTTACAATCTACAATGAGATGGGGGGAGGGGCAAAGTACAAGTGCTTATTTACAATGACAATCCAGCCATCTCATGGGGGATAGATAGTGGCTTCCTGGACCAGTTGGCCAGAGCCTTGAGATGCATTTAGGTGCCATGGAGTTTGACGTGCGGTTATGTTCTGAGAAGTTGTAGAGGGATTAGGTGAAATTAGTTTGGCTAGGGAGTGTGATAGGCCGCCCTAAAAAGATGCGTTTTTAGGGACCGTCTGAAGCTGAGTAAGTTGTTATTTGTCCTAACTTCTTGGGGTAGAGCGTTCCAGAGGTTTTGTGCAGCTCGGAAGAAGTCTTGGATTCGGGAGTGGGAGGTTCGAATTAGTGTGGATGTTAGTCGAAAGTCATTTGCAGAGCGTAGAGAACGGGTGGGGTGATAGACAGAGGAGGGTGGAGATGTAGGGGGGTGCCGCACTGTGGAGAGCTTTGTGGGTGAGAACAAGCAGTTTGAATTGGATCCTGTGATATAAGGGCAGCCAGTGCAATGACTGGCACAGAGCGGAGGCATCTGAGTAGCGGTTAGCCAGATAGGTGACCCTGGCTGCTGCATTAAGGATGGACTGTAGAGGGGAGAGTCTAGTTAGGGGGAGACCAATTAATAGAGAGTTACAGTAGTCAAGGCGAGAGTGGATCAGGGCCACGGTGAGGGGTTCTGTCATTTCCATTGCGAGAAAGGGGCGGATTCTAGAGATGTTCTTGAGGTGCAAGCGGCAGGAGCGGGCAAGAGATTGTATGTGGGAGGTGAAGGAGAGATCAGTGTCAAGTATAACCCCCAGACAGCGGGCCTGCGGCCTAGGACTTATCGTTATGCCACACACAGAGAGGGAGATGTCAGGTTTAGGAAGGTTGGAGAATGGAGGAAAAAGCAGAAGTTCAGTTTTGGAAAGGTTAAGTTTCAGATAGAGAGCAGACATGACATTGCAAACAGCAGTCAGGCAGTCACTGGTGTTCTGTAGTACAGCGGGGGTGAGCTCAGGGGATGAGGTGTATAGTTGTGTGTCATCAGCATAAAGATGGTACTGAAAGCCAAATCTGCTGATGGTCATTCCAATTGGGGCAGTATAGAGGGAGAAAAGAAGAGGGCCAAGGACTGAACCTTGATGTACCCTGAACCCAGCCAAAAAAAGGGATGAAAATGTAGATAAAGATCATTCAACAAAATCAATCCGTTTTCTTGTGCGCAAAAAAAAAAAATTGGAGATCTGAATGAGGACTATGTTTGCATTATTAAATAGAATTACAAAGCAAAAAGTTAAAGCTCACCAATCATCAGGATTTTCGTATATAATGTAAAGCCAGTGCTATACTGGCACTATCAGGCTGATTATCTACATACCATTACTCGTCAGTTCGGATGTTTAGGCTTTCAAATCCAAGAAAGTAAACTTTAAAAAATCGTCATCTTCTTGAGTGGCAATTGCAATGGAGCAGATAATATATGGTGGGTATTCAGATGGATTCTCGCCCCGCCTGTTGTTCCTCCCTCTCTCTGTTCTCTGTGCTAATGTTACTATTCATCTTTTTCATCACTAAGATGGCGTCGGAGTTGGCGCCTGCGCATAGCGCCTATCTCCAGCACCATATTTGTGAAGATCCTGGTGTCCTGGGGCGGCACGGTGTCCTGGGGCGGCACGGTGTCCTGGGGCGGCACGGTGTCCTGGGGCGGCACGGTGTCCTCTTCTGCAGCTAATCACTACGATCAGCTGTTCTCCACTCCTGTTGTGACCGCGCACACTCCCGCAGTCACAACGAAAGCTGAAGAAGCGAGGACGCATGCGCTGCCCTTTCAGCCGCAAGACTAGAATAACAGGGGGTAACACGATCTTCACAAAGATGGCGCCAGAGATAAGTGCTATGCGCGGGCACCACCTGGGACACCATCTTAGTGACGAAAAAGATGAATAGTAACATTAGCATAGAGAACAGAGAGAGGGAGGAACAACAGGCAGGGGGGCGGGAATCCATATGAATACCCACCCATATACTATCTGCTCCATTGCAGCTGCCACTCAAGAAGCTGATGGTTTTTTAAAGTTTACTTTCTTGGATTTGAAAACCTAAACATTCGAGCTGACCACTAATGGTATGTATAGTATCAGCCTAATAGTGCCAGTATAGCACTGGTTTAGGTCATATACGAAAATCCTGATGAGTGGTTCCCTTTAACCAAAAATTTCTTTACGTTCCTTTCTGTTTTTGGAGGGTGGAATTTTTATTTCCTTTTATAGATGCATGGTTAATGGTTGTATCCTTACAGAGGTATGCCAGCCTAATTTATCTATCTCACGTCATGTCATAACGACATCTCAGAAGACTGGGTCCCATCCAACGTGAGATTGTCCTTCACTCTTTTGTGGGTACGGAGCTGCGAAAAAGTGCAGCATCCCTCCACTGATTGTTCATGTATCACCTGTGAAAGCCTCCCTCTTCTCATGTACATAGTGGTCTGTATACTGGTCTAGATTGCAATTCGACAGCAAAATAATCTATAGTTTAAAGACTAGCCCAAAATAGATATATATTTTTATATTATTTTGTCTCATTAATTGCCTGCAGCAATTACTCAAAAGACCTCTGAGTAGAGGCAGACATATTATTGGTGCACCCTGTGCGGCCGCACCGGGGCCCAAGAGGTAAGGGGGCCACTTCCAGCTCCAAAGCATGAGAAATTGTGCATTATGATGAGTGCCCAAACACTGTTCTTGCACATGGGCTCTCTTCTGTCTGTGGACTGATCTAGATAACAATGTAATCTATTACTGGTTATCAAGGGCTCTTAAGGTACACAGAGACCTCAGAGGGTACACATTAAGCGGCACCGACCCCCTCGAAGGGTATATAATTAATACCATGACTGCCGTGGAGTTAATTAGATGGTAACATACCTGGGAGGGAAAAGCCTTGGAGCACACTGGGACCTGCGTCTGCCCGACGGCCGTTTCGGCTGTCAAAGCCTTCGTCAGGGGGAGTTATCTAGATCAGTACACCCCCTCCCATTCCTGACACTTGATGAATGTAAAATCTTTCCTGGTTGGTGAATTTTGCCGCTCCCTGTATCAATTGTGTTAAAGGGATGACACTATATTTATTTATCAATTTCCTTGTGCATTTTCTATTGATACTTAATTGTTTACAATAGTACCTTGGACTTACTGTGACCTGTAGTCTCACTTGTAACTGTGCCGCTACTCACCTTCCCTATGTTCAGCATAGAATGAACTTTCTTTGGCATATGACAGGTCAGCATAGAATGAACTATCACTGGCATATGGGAAAGCCAGGAGTGAGCTTAAATAATGAAGGGCAGTGGCCTTAAGGTGCAGCAGCTGGGATTAGAGCTATATGGAATCACAGCAGAATCAACAAGGAACCCATTAACCCCTAAAGACACGATATGGTGCCAGCCTGGCTAATCAAAAGAAGAATTGGGGAAGCTGGGGTCCAATCCAGCGGTCACAGATTACTGACCTGGCCGATGGTCAGGAGTCCTGCAAATCGACTCTCCCATCTCGAGTCATTTTCCGAAGACACAAGAATTCTCCAAAATGGTGACTAAAGATGGGCTTTCGATACCGGAAATCTCTTAAGGAACTTTATTAAGGGTTGTTTTATGAAAGATAGGTATGTCAAAACAGACTATACTGATGTAACAGCAAGATCAGCTGAAAACCTCCCTCTGTTCATCTGTCTCAGCAGCCAGCGCCAAGTTTAATAAGATAAATCGGAATCTTTCCTGATGTGCGGATCCCGGGGCAGCGGATTAACTGCTAGTCATTTGTCTCTGACTCCCCATCCACGGCATGAGCTGGGGTCACTCATCTGTGCAAATGAACAAGTCGCAGCAGCTGGAGGTACAATTACTAACATCAACTGCCTGTTGGTAGCCCAAGGGATGAACAGGGACGGAGCGATTAATGGAGTCATAGTCCTTAATTCATATCTATAGACCTGACATTGCCTAGATACCTCTACTGTCCTACAATTGGTGGAACATCCCCCGAAGGACCGGAGAAAGCAACCTCTGAATAAATGTCTTGCGTTAACAAAAGGACATTTAAAAAGGATGAAATACCCGGTCTGCCAAGAGGCCATCAATTAAAGTACATGCCTTTTCAGCGCATATAAATTGTGCATCCGTTCCTAATTTTACTTTGGCTGCACAATTAATTTTAAAGGGCATTTTGATAAATTCGGCGAGGGACACCGAGAGAAATTGTACTGTCAGAGTTATTAATAACAATAAGGAAGAGACGGAAAATTAGGTACAAATACCAAAAATAACCAAAATACACAACAAAGAATATTGCAAAAGAAGGGCGACGGTAAGTTAAAAAGCCATTTAATTAAGTTCTAGCGAGCGTGCGTCATATTCATCATTGCTGCACACAGTTATATTACGGCCCCAAGTTGACAACTTTTATGAGAAACTCTTCAGGAAGATTTTACTACTAATACTAATTCTATGGCTGTATAGGGCAAAAATCAAGAATAAAAATGATACCTGCCCTGTAGGAATCCGATATACCAGTGCTGAGAAATCAAGCTTTGAAGACACAATCAAATTACAGGGGTGTGTTCATGACCTCCATGTATATTGACACCCCTCCAAATGCACTTTCAGGCCGATTTGCATATGGCTTCATTGTCTGATCACAATGTTACAAAACAAGCCTCGTTCTTTCGGTTGTGTTTTGATCTATACAGGTATAGGAGTACAGAATAACCATTCAAACCAAGTACAGGTGCCCGGTGCGCCATGGTTGCCGCCAAACATTTAAGTGTCAAGTGCATCTTCTACCTGCTTGTTTTACATCTATCTCCCTTTTCTGGCTCTATAAACCACAGCTGTCAATCAAAGAAGAAGGAGGAGGTGGAGATTGAGGTAAAACAAGCAGGTAGAAAGGTGCACTTAAATGTTTGGCGACAACCATGGTGCACCGGGCACCTGTGCTGGGTTTGAACAGTTATTCTGTGCTGAAAAGTCTCTTTAAAGGGAATTTGGCTGCATGGTACGTCTGTATAAAAGACTTTGTCAGCACAGGATAACTGTTCATGCCCAGCACAGACGCCTGGTGCTCCATGGTTGTAGACAAATATTTAAGTGCACCTTCCTACCTGTTTTTTTCCATTTATCCCCACCCTTCTCTGTCTCTATGAAGCCAGAGCTGTCCATCAAAGAAGATCGGGGAGGTGTGAGATGGAGGGAAAACAAGCAGGTGGAAAGGTGCACTTAAATGTTTGGCGACAACCATGGTGCACCGGGCACCTGTGCTGGGTTTGAACAGTTATTCTGTGCAGGAAAAGTCTCTTTAAGGTGAATATTCCTGGATGGTATGTCTTTGTCAGCACAGAATAAACTGTTCAAACCCAGCACAGGCGCCCGGTGCTCCATGGTTGTTACAAAACATTTAAGTGCACCTTCCTAACTGTTTGTTTTCCATTCATCTCCACCCTTCTCTATCTCTATGAAGTCAGAGCTGTCAATCAAAGAAGATGGGGAGGTGTGAGATGGAGGGAAAACAAGCAGGTGGAAAGGTGCACTTAAAAGTTTGGCGACAACCATGGTGCACCGGGCGCCCGCAGCAAAGACCGTTTCTGCCCATAAACAAGCATTTTGCTCTTACATCAGGTGATCTTAAGAATGCCCGTTCCTTGTTAAGCTATACACACAACGATAGACCATATATTTCATGCTTTACATCTGTCTTCATACCAGGTGATCAGTATATACAAGTCTGGAATGGCTCCAACGTTGGTGACTTATAATTCATGACTGTTTGTAGATCTTAGTAATTGAATACTTTCCTAAACATGGCTCGCAGCGTCACACAATCATTATGGCACCTAATTAAAAATGATCTATTTACTCATTGTTGCCAAGGCTGGAAAGTAAAAAAAAACTGAGAGTTGTAATTTCAGGGACTTTTAAGCATGGCGATTATTTTCTACTGTCAGTCTCCATTAATTAATGCCCTTCCAAAAGTGTCCCCTGAGCATAATGACTCTGGAAATGCCAGCCGGTGATCAGGAAAGACAATGAAAGCAAAACGTCTCTTGAATAAGTAGATGTCAAAAATGTTTAAACATTAAATGAGAGTTTGAAACATTTTTTTTTTTTTTTTTTTAAAGGAACAGCGCCACTTTTTTCTATAGGTTTCATCTGGTATTACAGCTGAGAAGTGATGAGTGAGCACTAAAGTGCTCGACTGCTCGTCCGACGCTCAGACTGACTCGATTGGAGTATTGGGTATAACGGAAGTCTATGGGGAACTCAAGCATTTTTGCAGCAGAGCCCCCCCCCCAGTAGGTCCGAGGAGGCCGGAAAATCACTGAAATGGATTGAAACAGTGCTCAAATAGAATGAAAACAGCATTGTGAAGACACATGTATCTCTAACTCCCAGGTCGTTACTGAGAAGTGAAACATTAAATAACCCCTGGGGTTGATGCCAGCTGACAATTCACAGCTGACGTCAACCCCAAAAATATTACCCTGATTTCCAATGCACCAGGGCAATTGGGAAAAGCCGAGGCGAAGCACCAGAATTGGAGCAACTAATGGATGCGCCAATTCTGGGGAGGCTGCAGACTGCTTTTTTTAGGCTGGGAAGGGTCACATAACCATGGACCTTTTCAGCCTGATAACATCAGCCCACAGCTGTCTGCTTTATCTTGGTTGGTTATCAAAAGTTGGGGGGACCCTACATTGTGTTTTTTTTAATTATGTATTTATTACATTACACCAGGCTAAAAACACCCTAAAAACACCCTAAATGGCGCAAGTGTACAAACCTGCCTACATACCTGCTCTAATCTACGCTCTACTTCCTATATCAACTCTCCTTGAACTGCAGTGTGCCGAGCATCGTGCCTCCAGGTTTCATATAAGACCCGATGACACGATGCGGCTGGACAATCACAGAAATGAGAGTAGACAACATGGCTATGGCATTACCGTGATTGGCAGGGAATTCCCACTTCTTTAGTAGCTGAAAAACAGCCAAAAAACATGCAGGGCGAGGAATTGAAGATGGCGCCCAAGCACCTGTGATACTCGATCGAGTACTAAGCGCACCCGAGCATCCCGATGCTCTATCGAGTATTGAGCAGTGCCGAGCACGCTCGCTCATCACTACAGCTGAGCCATACTTATTAAATGGGGCTGAGCTCTCCCAAGGACCGAGGTTGTGCTTTATAATATAAGACAATATATGCCCTCATTTGTAACTTCATAATTCCTGTGGTCCTCAGCACTTTGAAGACCTAGTACGTTTTCTCCATCCTTCATCTTTGAAGGCCACTTGGTAATCTTATCCAGCTTAGTAGAGGTGTAGAAGTGGCCTTTTATGTGCTTCAGTTTGAAGGTAGGATGACAACCCCACCTAATTTTTTGCCCAAAGGTCTTCCTCAACCTTACTTCTGCTTGGTGACCGCCAGTTCTTGGCCAAGAAATACAACCTTAGCTGGGCGACAATGATGTCACCTCCAATGCCAAAACTAATGCTGCCTCTTGCTAATAAGTTATTGAGTAGGATACAACCAGAGATTGTTTAGGTGTCTTTCTTACTGGTTATTTGAGCTACCCTAGAGTTTTTGGTGGATAAATTACAATAGTCAAGGTTCCCAATGTTCTCCCTATTATCATTATATTTATGTGTCTGGAATGTGTAGATTTTGACTCCCTGCCATGTACAGTGCCTACAAGTAGTATTCAACCCCCTGCAGATTTAGCAGGTTTACACATTCGGAATTAACTTGGCATTGTGACATTTGGACTGTAGATCAGCCTGAAAGTGTGAAATGCAGCAAAAAAGAATGTTATTTCTTTTTTATTTATTTTTTTAAATTGAGAAAAGTTTATTCAGAGGGTCATTTATTATTCAACCCCTCAAACCACCAGAATTCTGTTTGGTTCCCCTAAAGTACTAAGAAGTATTTCAGGCACAAAGAACAATGAGCTTCACATGTTTGGATTAATTATCTCTTTTTCCAGCCTTTTCTGACTGATTAAGACCCTCCCCAAACTTGTGAACAGCACTCATACTTGGTCAACATGGGAAAGACAAAGGAACATTCCAAGGCCATCAGAGACAAGATCGTGGAGGGTCACAAGGCTGGCAAGGGGTACAAAATTCTTTCCAAGGAGTTGGGCCTACCTGTCTCCACTGTTGGGAGCATCATCCGGAAGTGGAAGGCTTATGGAACTACTGTTAGCCTTCCACAGCCTGGACAGCCTTTGAAAGTTTCCTCCCGTGCCGAGGCCAGACTTGTCCAAAGAGTCAAGGCTAACCCAAGGACAACAAGGAAGGAGCTCCGGGAAGATCTCATGGCAGTGGGGACATTGGTTTCAGTCAATACCATAAGTAACGTACTCCACCGCAATGGTCTCCGTTCCAGATGAGCCCGTAAGGTAACTTTACTTTCAAAGCGTCATGTCAAGGCTCGTCTACAGTTTGCTCATGATCACTTGGAGGACTCTGAGACAGACTGGTTCAAGGTTCTCTGGTCTGATGAGACCAAGATCGAGATCTTTGGTGCCAACCACACACGTGACGTTTGGAGACTGGATGGCACTGCATATGACCCCAAGAATACCATCCCTACAGTCAAGCATGGTGGTGGCAGCATCATGCTGTGGGGCTGTTTCTCAGCCAAGGGGCCTGGCCATCTGGTCCGCATCCATGGGAAGATGGATAGCACGGCCTACCTGGAGATTTTGGCCAAGAACCTCCGCTCCTCCATCAAGGATCTTAAGATGGGTCGTCATTTCATCTTCCAACAAGACAACGACCAAAAGCACACAGCCAAGAAAACCAAGGCCTGGTTCAAGAGGGAAAAAATCAAGGTGTTGCAGTGGCCTAGTCAGTCTCCTGACTTTAACCCAATTGAAAACTTGTGGAAGGAGCTCAAGATTAAAGTCCATATGAGACACCCAAAGAACCTAGATAACTTGGAGAAGATCTGCATGGAGGAGTGGGCCAAGATAACTCCAGAGACCTGTGCCGGCCTGATCAGGTCTTATAAAAGACGATTATTAGCTGTAATTGCAAACAAGGGTTATTCCACAAAATATTAAATCTAGGGGTTGAATAATAATTGACCCACACTTTTATGTTGAAAATTTATTAAAAATTAACTGAGCAACATAACTTGTTGGTTTGTAAGATTTATGCATCTGTTAATAAATCCTGCTCTTGTTTGAAGTTTGCAGGCTCTAACTTATTTGCATCTTATCAAACCTGCTAAATCTGCAGGGGGTGGAATACTACTTGTAGGCACTGTATAGTATACTTTGCATTGTTCTGCCTTCTGCTTCTTAATGGCATCTTTAAAATGAAATGGTTCATTTCACTCTTATAAATATACTGTATATTTATTTTTAAGGTGGATTCAGACAGTAATTAAATCATACATTGTCACGACATGGACTTAGTGAAGGTCTGGTGTCAGATAAAACACACAACAGACAGAAGTTTTACCAAGACAAACAAGGGATACACCGGGGACACAATAACGATGGTGGGCCCTGATGCTAGTGAGAGGGAAGGTGGACACCTCCTCCACTTACCTGCCGCTGTTCCCTGCACACCTAGCCAGTCCCTATACAGTTTCCTCACCTGTTGCCGAGCAGGAACCTGAAGCCTTGAGGGACCTTGTGTAAACACTGGCTAGTGAGTGGACAGGTAAGCATCACTAGTCCCACCACTGCAATAAAAGAACACACAAAAGAAAAGTAAGACAGATAGGGAGGAAAACATCAACAGAGTAACTCTAACAACTAGGCTGCAGTCAGGCCCCAGTACTGCAGCCTACACCACAACCAACAGGAAGGACTCCAATAGCTCCTTCCACCTCCAGGCCCAGAATCCAAATGGCAAAGAGAATAACTGGTACCCTCTGCTGGAAGCATAGAGTATATAAAGGGACTTTCAAGACAAACACCATATACCGAGGAGGGCTTACATCACCATATCCCTATCAGCCCGGCATGGGGTGATTAACCTAACTTAACAGGACAATGTTCACAGAATGGACAGAGCACCACGCTTAAAATGCGAACCTACACAAAATTATACACAACCCCCCATATTCCACCATCACACCAGACATAGATGATTGTTAGTCCAATTGATTTAATTGAATGGTGCCATGTAATGGCATCCTTTGCACCGTTTAAATAGGGCACTTTAGAGCTCCATTCTTTTTATTGTGGGGGTCCTAGCAATCACAGGATTGGTAATAACTTTTAAAGTTTAGACAACATCTTTAAAGGGGACAGAGGAAAGTGTTGATGAGGGCATGTGCAAGCGTTTTTGCGGACTACAGATTTAAGACACTGTCCAGTCACAAAATATTTATGACCAATCCTTAAGGCTCGTGCACATGACGGTATTTTCGATCCGAGTACGATACAACAAAACATCGAATCGCACTCGGACCAATGATATTCTAAGTGGTCATGCACACTTATCGGATAAAACTCGGCTGTTATGATCCGGAACCATGGAAGACCACCATAAATCATTGGTAAAAGGTGACAAGAGCATTGGCAACTAATCTTGCCGCCATCCCTTTACTAACCATCAACACTAGAAGTAGCCGAGGGGTGAACTAACATACTGTGCACCGCGAACCCAGCCGGAGAACTAACTATCCTAAAGGTAGGAAAGATGAATAACTCTCTGCCTCAGAAAATAGATTGCCAAAGAATAGCAAGCCCCCCACATTCAAAGACTGCGGTGATATAGGAAAACACAATACACAGACAGATGATCGGATTAGCAAAAGTGACTATTTAGTGACTAAATAGGACAGGACAGGAAAGGGACTGATGGTGTCCAGAGAAAAACCCTACAAAAATCCAAATACCTGATAGTACAAAAAGCCCTCAGATCACTAGATCTGAACTCCGTCCTATACCAGGCACTCTTGTCATACCAATGAACAGAAAGCAGGAACCATTACAAATTCAAGAAGCAACAAACACATGGACTTATAGGAGCAATACTCCAAACATAGCTGCAGGGAGCTTCCCAGCTAAGAAACTGAGAGGGAAGATTCCTGCATGCAAATAAACTGAAAACAACCACAGTAAATGACAAACTCAGATAAGAGCACAAAGAACCAAACAACAAATAAAGAGCCAAGCACTTATCTGGGGTAGATGTGGTCTGGAGCAGGATGAATCAGGCTGGTGGACAAAGAACAACTGACATCCGGCATAGCCTGCCAGCAGACCAGGGTTTAAATAGGCAGAGAGTTAGCAATGGAAACGCCCATTGCTCAACACACCTGGTCTCTGTCCAAACCATTCCTGGCCACTGGAGGGAGCCTCACAGCAGCAAAAGCATAACTGACACTCACAACACTCGGCCATGCAAGTCAATAGGTCTGTCAAAAGAAAATTGGACTGTTGCACTCGGATGACATTGGTCTGATAGAATTTTCTATCTTTTGCATTGTATCTTCTCCACATCCAAGAAAATCGTATCACACTATGATCACACTCTGATCCAAGTCTGATCAGAGTGAGATTAGCATAATTGATCTTATTTTCTTGGATGAGACAAAAATGCTCTTCTGCACCTAGCATTTGGATAGATCATCAATATTGGATCATGTGGGGGTCCGACACCAACTGACAAGCTCCGACTGCCAGATGAAAAAACATTGAATAGGGCTACACATTCAGTAACGGTCATGGGTGTTCACATCCAACAATTTTATATTGCTGACGTGTCCTAGGATAGGGCCTCAATGTCTTGAGATTGCACGCCCCCTTCAAGGAAAAGGGCAGACTTGAGACATGTTTTGAGGTGGAGACATCAGAAGGTAGGATGGATGCACAGTATGTATCTGCTAGAGAAATTCTATAGTGTAATACAGTATTAAGTAAATGAGTTTCTTAAAAAAAAAATCACCTTTACATTGAGGAATTTTTCAGACCATAAATTGATCTGTGCTGCAAATTTTGCAATGTCAAGTGAAATTCCAACTATTGGGGCAGCATGGTGGATCGTTATCGTTGGTTAGCACTGTTGCTTTGCAGCGCTGTGGACCCGTCGAGATTCGGTTCGGCGGGTTTAGCCGAACTTTATATTAAGCTCGGTTTCAGGCCGGAACTTGACCCAAACCCAATGGAAGTCACTAATTGGGCAGTTCGGGTCTCCGGTGACATGCAATCAGCCATAACCAGATCACTTTCCGGGGAGTGTGGGTAGGGTTTTCCATTTTTTTGTGTGTACCCACTACATCTGATCACGCTGTAGTTACCCTGAGTACAAGCCATTCAAACACTGCAAGCGGCTCACACTGGGCTGAAGAGGGAGCGTACCTGAGCTCAGCGATGCTCGCACGGTCTCTCTGCTATATGAGACTTGCGACAAATCCTGGACTTGAGAGTCATATCCATTCTTGACTCTCAAAATTAAATATGTTTCCTTTCTTTTGGCAGTTCTAGGGTTAATTTCAGTATTCCTCGCCAGCGAGCAAGCTAATTACCAACTCAGGTGTTCCCGGTTTGAGATCACTCCCAGTCCCTTTGTATACCCTCTGCTACCAGCAGAGGGGCCCGGTGAAGGAGCTGCTGAATCCCTCCGCTGGAGTTGCTGCGGTGGCTGTAGTCTTGGTGCTGACTGCAGCAATCTGTTGTTGTGCTCCTCCCTGTCTGTCTTCCTTCCCTGGTGTGTTGTTTCAGTGCAGCGGTGTGGCTAGCGTCCTTCACCTGCCCAGTCACTAGCCAGGGACTATTGTGGGTCATCTCAGGGCTTCAGGTTCCTGCTTGGCAACAGGGTGAGGAACCTGTATAGGGACTGGTTAGGAGTTCAGGGTACAGTGACAGGTAAGTGGTGGAGGTGTCCATCCTCCCTCTCACTAGTCCTAGAGACCTCCATTATTAAAATGTCCCCGATGTACCCCTTGTTTGTTTGTGTGTTTTGGCTCATGCTGGACCATCCCCAGTCCACAACGTGACAGATGTTCGTGCGAGAGGTGTTCATACAAAAAACACCTGAACTCTGTTTTGTTTTTTTCTATAAAGCCAAAACTCTGAACCTCGGGTTCACTCATCTCTAGTCCTGGATATAAATCCCACCAAGGACAAAATCTACAAGGAGTTTTTATGTTCTCCCAGTGTCTGCGTGGGTTTCCTCCAGGTTCTTCAGTTTCCTCCCACACTCCAAAGATATACTGATAGCTTAGATTCTAGGCCCCAATGGGGACAGTGATCAAGATGTCTGTACTATAAAGCACTACGGAATATGATGGTGTTATATAAAGATGTGTACCGCCCCACGCTTGGCCGCAGCCGAGCCGCTCGGATCCGGGCTCTTGTGTCGGTGGCTCAAGCGCCTCCGGACCGGGGTCACGTCGCTCTTTGAATGGGCTGGCGTGTCGAGTGGGGGGGATTTTGGTTTAGGTTGAAAGTTCGTGACACCACCCATGGGTTGTGGTGAATGTAGGCACCACCGCTGCCGGTTAATGGGCACCCCGGGGGAGATGTTGGGGGCAGCTTGTGATGTTAACCCCTCCGTGGGCAGGGGATGGTGGTCCGGGAGCCGGATGATGTGGTGTTGTGTCAGTGCGTGGCCCGCGGGCCCAGTAGTACTCGCTCGGACAAACACACAGGAGTCTCTGGTAAACCAAACGGTGGATAGTCGGTGCCCGCAGCCGGTCGCTTCGGTCCCCAAACGGTTGGTGGTGTCCGTCTTCTCCTGCACCTTTTTTATAAGATTGGACAACTGCGCTTCAGCGACGGGAGTCCCGCTCCCTGGCGTGTACGTCGGGAGAGCCCTTTGCCTGCAGGCACTGGCCCGGTGGATGTTTGGCCCTTGGCGGTGGCCGTTATCTGGAATCGATGGGAAAGGACCTAAAGTCCAGACCTCAATCAGTTAATTAACGGGGTCCGGTAGATTCGGGACCGCGTTTCAGGGTCTGAGTACCCCCAACTTGTGCTCCGCTTTCCAGCTGGTTCCGTGGTTCGGTACCAGCGGGCCATTTCCCTGTCCCGGTTACCTACGGTTCCACCAGGACTGTCTTCCCGGCTCCTGCAGACGGCCACCACCGTCTGCCTCCTGGTCACAGTGCCCGGGTTCCTACCCAGGGCACATACAGATTGTACACTCCACTGAACTCCTTCACTCCCTAACTTAATCTGCTCCTCTCACACTGTGCTCCCCAGGGGAACTGCACTGTTTTTCCTGCCTCTGGGTATGTGAACTCCTGGGAGGGCGTGGCCAACCAGGCTCCACCTCCATGGTGTGGACATCAAACCCAGAGGGAGGTAGCCAGGGTTTTAATGGGTGGCTGCTGACACCTTATTTGGGGATGGATGTTGTGCATGGGACTATCTGTGACTACCTGCCTAGTCCAGGGCGTCACACATGCATAATAAATAAATAAATATTTACCAAAAACTCCATAAAAACTGCATAAACTGTAACATATGTGGGTTATAGGGAGATTTCAGTGTATTTTTTGGTACAGAATCCATTGCAGATCTGTTGTTTGTGCATTTGCCCAAGGGCTTGGATATATGGTACATAGTACATGTTGGACATATCACTTTGTAGGACTTGGCCAGTTCCATTTAACCAAACCACAAATTGATGGATAACATCTTAGTAACTAATCAGGCAGCTTCTTTCATTATGGATTAACCATTAAATTCTGATTGGTTTGCACCGGTTTCTATTAGTTTTCTTTTTAGGATTAGGTCACGCTTCCCCCTGTGGCACAAACCACTTTCTGGACAAACAGATGATTAAGAATTAATGAACGCTCAGCTGAAGACTTTTTTTCCTTTTCCTCAGTTCATTAATTCTTTATAGATCAATACATTCTTAATATGTCCGCGTTGCTTATGATTATTTAAGTAGAATTATACTTGGCGCACATCGCCTATAAGGATTCTTTTAGCTGACCTCTTTCTTATTGTGGTAAAGTGACATTTTCGATAAAACTGTGCATATTTTCCGCTTAAGGAAGAATGACATTTTTATCTAAAACAGTTGGTTTTGTATTATCGCTAATTAGCTTGTAGTGTTTTGTACAGCTTAGCCAGCTGGATCCACGCTAGCTGCAGAAATAATGTTCTACGGGGAGAAAATAAATGTGCATGTGGCAAATGTGCTCCCGAATGGAACAGCTTGATATTCTCGCAGTCCTTATATGATTCTTTTAAAGTGTCTGAATCCTGCACTGATGAGTACTGCCAAGGGTGGAACAGTTGTCCGTAGTTTTAAAATTTCACAAAGCCTCTCAAATTTCTTTTATGATGATCTTGTGTTTTTACACTGAAGCGAAAAGGTAGAGCGAGCGTCAACGGATGCGACCAAAGGTGGATTTCACATCACCTTCCTGTATTTATAGATCACAGTCCTGAGCAAAGGAGGTAAGCATCACCTGTTGGTACTGACTGACTAGTCTCGGAGGGCGGCAATATAAATTTTAAAGGGGTGTTCCGGTTTTAAGAAATGACCTAACTATTTCTGGGACCTAAGACCAGCCCCACTGGTCAGAGCCCACAGAAGAGTTACTATAGAGCGGTGTTCGGCGTTGCACTCACTGGGTGTCATGGCGGCGTTGGATTCTGTTCACACTGCAGAGTCCAAACAACAGCCTGGGTTCCCTGAGTTGCACAACCTGTCATGGGCATCAGCTGGTTCTGGCTTCACTGCGTAACAGTACAGCAGGAGTTAATTCCTGCTGGCTTGTGATCATCTGCTGGAAGCTCAGGCTGCTAATTACCTTCCTCCGCCGCCTTTACCCTTTATAAGGTTCTGGTTTCTGGGGCTGAGTGCCGGATATAGCTGTGCTTCCTCGGTTCCTGTGTTTGTCCAGTTCTATGGTGATCTAGAAGTTGCGGTTCTGTGTGGTGTGTGAGTTCTCCAGTTGTGCATTTATTTTCTACCCCTTTTGCGTTACTCCCCAGTTCACATACTGTCCCTCCTTTGTGGTTGTCTACAGTGTGCACAAGTTTTCATTTACCCTTGTCTGTACCTATTTTTGGTGTTTTGATTACTGGTCTTCCAGCCTGCTCCCTGGGTGGGGGGAATAGTATCAGGGATCCGATAGGAGACAGGGTCATGCTGGGGGCTCAAACCTGGCTACCATTAAGCCTACTTTCGAGATAAGGGACGGAGCAGAGGCCCCAGTCTTAGGGCCATTCTAGTAGCCACTTTTACATTGTTACAAAGCTTGTGACAGAAAGTTAACATTAGCTATGATACAAAAGGTGTCAAGATACAAAGTGCATTGCAGCTTACTATGTATAAGGTTGCGTAATTGCATTGCAAGATCATTTACAGCTCCCATAATGAAGTCTGTCCATATGATGCAGTGTCTACCAGGGTTCTACTAGGTGTTTAGGGAACTCCCAGCGAGTGCCACAACACACAGAGTGACGTTACAATGGTGGGCCCTGGCGCTAGGTAGAGGAGGGTGTATTCACCTCCTGACACTCATTTGAGGCTGATCCCTGCACTCTCTAACATTTCTATACTGGTACTTCTCCCCATTCGCCGTTCATGTGTCTTTGCTGATCCTAAACTCGCCATGGCTAGTAAGGGCTAGCAAGTCACTAGTCTTGCCACTACAATAAGACAACACGTGGTATGTAATAGGGGGGACAAATAGGGGAGAAAGACACAACAAATAAAACTCTGGCAGGAATTTCTCAGCTGGGATCAGCAAGGACCTAGGCTGACCCCTGCACTCCCTAACATACCTATACGGGTCCTTCCCCCCCCGTTGCAGATCATGTATCTAGGCCCTTACTGACCCTAAACTCACCCTGGCTAGTAAGGGCTAGTGAGTCGTTAGTCTTGCCACTACAATAAAACAGCACATGCTAGGACAGACAAACAGGTGAGAAAGACACAACAAATAAACTCTGGCAGGAACTTCTCAGCTGCAACACATGCAACACCTCAGCTTCTCCAGAGACTGGCTCCTCCCAACTGGACAGCGATACAAATGAAACATAGCTGTAATAGAGTGGAGTAAGGAGTGGATATTTGTAGCAGAGGTGAGTGGCTACTTGTTTGATCACTACAGGATAGAAATGAACCCAAACCCCTTCAGTGCTGGATGGAATGAAATGTACTCCAACTCAGGGCAAATGGTGAGTGGGCACTAAAGCAGATCTACGATCCACAATGTGCTGTCACCTTCTGGTCCTAGATCCCCCGAGATCACATCAGGCTGTGCCACACTCGTAACAGTCCACCACTCAAAGTACTTAACATAGGGATCATAAGCATCAAAACTGGAGCTCAGAAGAATACAAAAAGATGGCCGGGTCAGATCAACTCTATTTTTCTGGAATAAGCAAGTCTACAATATCCGGGACAGCAGCTATTATGGTATTCAAATGTGCAGCGCATGCAATCAAGTGTTGTTGACCCTTCGACTAGTGGATCAGCGGCGGTGCGGAGAGTCTGACCCTTATGGTCAGATACTGACGGTCCATTGTAAATATAACCCATCGGTTTTATAGATCTCTGAATGGCGATGAAGTAACCACACAATACTCTTTTGTATGTGTACAGTATTTGATATATTCCACAATAGGCTGTTAGCACTGCTACATGTAAGCAGATGGCCGCTGCTGTTTCCTATGTGATTAAAGCCGTGTTTTATTATTTCTATGCAAGATACAAGGAAAAACAAAAAATATGGGACATTTCCAGGAGGGTTTTTTTTTCCTCTGCTGTGTTTTCTTACTCGGTTGGAGAGGGGCTTCATCCTCTAATCAGGCAGCCCATCATACCGAGAAGATAATTAATTTACTCGCCAGGAAATCTGCCCATGTTTTTTCAAGCTCACAACAAGTAAGGTTTGGAGACGGTCTTGTCGTTTGGTGCCACCCGTAGGACGTTTGCCAGGGAACACAATGTGTGTGAGGCCTACAGACTCCTCTCCCACTAATTCCTTCACAGCAGGGGGAATTATGGACAAAAACACAGTTTTCTCTACGTTGTTTGATGGTCCGCTATCCCTGCTTCATATATTAAACATGGATTTCTGAGAGTATGCATGTCGTGCATGTCTTGTACTTGTCCTTAACAACTGACGGAGACGAAGCATTGTTTTATCAGAGGATGCGTGTACGGCCAAAAAGTCCTGGCACCGACACCGCTCCTCAAGAGAGTGACAAGTAAAAGCGGAGGCAGGAGCAATGACCTTCTACTCTTCCAAGCCCTCATTTCCGGCAAATGTCCAAGTCTGCCTTGTAGGCATGTTTTTGACGGGCGAAAGAGTTATCAGGCAAATGAACCCTTTCAAACACCCAGGAGGCCTTGCTTGCAGCTTCGATGCGGGACACCAGCATTTTCTATGTCTCTACGATATTACATACTATTCGGCTACAGTATGTTGAGCTGTAATAATATTTACAGTGTCTATGAGAATCAACACAGCTCCTGGCATATTAGTCTGTAAGTCACCATCCACTCCTTTTGCAGGTGACACAAATTTCATTGTAGTAACAATGCGACTACAGGAACTTCCTATCCTCATTCCAAGCATGCATTTAGCCCACTATTGTCTAAAGGCTTGCGTGCCCTGAACTGAAGGCCTGCTCATCTGTTATGACTCAATGTAGTTTGACAGACTGGAGAGTGAGGTCAAATAGACAAAGACCCGCCCCACTTAGTATAAAATAACAGAGACCCGCCCCCAGTTAGTATAAAATCACAAAGACCCACCCCCACTTAGTATAAAATGACAAAGACCTGCCCCCTCTTAGTGTAAAATGACAAAGACCCACTCCCACTTACTGTAGAACAACAAAGACCTGCCCCCTCTTCCTGTAGAGTGACAAAGACCCACCCACAGTAGAACGATAAAGACCTGCCCCCACTTCCTGTAGAGTGACAAAGACCTGCCCCCACTTACTGTAGCGTGACAAAGACCTGCCCCCACTTACTGTAGAGTGACAAAGACCTGCCCCCACTTACTGTAGAACGACAAAGACCCACCCCCACTTACTGTAGCGTAACAAAGACCTGCCCCCACTTACTGTAGCGTAACAAAGACCTGCCCCCACTTACTGTAGAGTGACAAAGACTAGCCCCCACTTACTGTAGAGTAACAAAGACCACATCCACTTACTGTAGTGACAAGGACCCCCCTACTTAGTGTAAAATGACAAAGACCTGCCCCCACTTACTGTAGAATAAGAAAAACCCACCCCCAGTTATTGCAGAATGACAAAGACCCACCCCCACTTACTGTACAGTGACAAAGACCACCCCCACTTACTGTACAGTGACAAAGACCATGTCCACTTACTGTAGAGTGACAAGACCCACCCCCACTTACTATAGAGTGTCAAAGAACTGCCCCCACTTACTGTAGACCGACAAGGATCCATAGCCCCAGTAACTTGTATGCCCCCCTCCCCCATTGGCCCCCCCCAGTAACGTCTATGCTGCCCCTAGTAATGAGTATGCCCCCCCCCCACTGACCCCTAATAATAACTAGTATGTCGGTTCCCAGTAACATGTTAATATTTTATTGTATTTTTTTTTATCGGGGGGGAAGAGAAACCCATTCAGACTTTTGCTATGGGGCCCCATGATTTTCATGTACACCCCTGCTTGTATACTTACCTGTCTTCAGCGCTGCTGTCACACTTGCTTCTGGGTCCGCAATCAGTGCAGTGAATATTCATGAGGCATAATGAGCAGGACAGGAAGCAACAGCATCATTGGAGACAGCAGTGCCGGAGACAGGTATGCATAAAAATCCATTTAATTTCAGTAAATGGGTGTCCTCCGGGACATGTCACATGGCTCACATCAGTGTGCGGTCCTTGTGACACCAGTACTGCTGGCCCAAACAGACATGAAGCCATGTGGAGCACATGGACAGGCGGTCCGTGTCAAAAAACTTATGTGTGAGCAAACCCACTGATTTAAATCGGTCTATGAGTGTCCGTGTCTCCGGTACATGTGGAAACAGACGTCACACGTACCGGAGACCGGAAACATGGACAATCGAATGGGACCTAAGACTGAGTGTCTCATCTCAGACCAAATTCACCTTGATTCGTAAGGGGTGAAGACTTTTAAAAGATCTTGTTCTCTAATTACTATTGGTTGAAAGTTATTTCACTGCTTCTTTTTTGCCTTTCTGACCGGTAAAATCTTCTAACCTGTAGGAGGGATTGATACTTGTACATAGTCACCGACGGATAACATCATTTCCTGAGCACTCGGGCAACGATCATCATTGTTTACCATTTGCCGAGCGGCAGAGATTAAAGTCGCCTTTTTTGTTTGCTGAATTTTGGGAGTTTTTTTTTGTCTTTTTTGATACTTGAGCTTTTCCTTTGATGCTCGGATTATCTGTGAATACGTAGGCAGAAATTGATAAGCATGACTGTACAACTGTTACGTCTTCTATCTCTCCTAAGCCCCAGGTACAGATTCCTTTCATCTCTGTGTCTAACACTATTCCCTTTAATTCTACAGTCAGAACTCGTCTTGCTTTTTTTTTTTTTCAATCAAGTAAATAGTTTTTCCTAGTTCTTTAACCTCCGAGTCCTCTTAGGCTCCCTGAAGTTGAGCGAAATTGAGTGCACTCGTGTTAATGAAACACCAAAAGAAGCTTGACGGACAATTGAAGTAAAATTGGTTTTGCAGGTGGTTCGGAACACTTTACATTCAAATGACTAGGCTGCAGTATATTTACCTGCCATAGAGGGCGCTCCTTTACTATATTGTGAAACCTAAAGTATCAGTAAACCTAATCATAAAACATGAGAACTAATATATCTTTAACTGGGCATGTAAGTGCGAGCCGGTGAGAGGACTGTACTTAATCCTTGTAGCTTCTCCATCTTCTGCCTGAAAGGTCGATCAATAGTTATGCTTTCTATTGCCAACATCTCATTGGCGTATTTGTAAGCATTTTTTTGTCTATTGAGCCTTCTCGCAGGCTTGTATTGTAAGTATGGAGCGTCTTCTACCACCGCAGGTCAACTTACACTATGTAAGAAAAAATAAAAATAGCACGGGGGGCATAAGATTTCTCTAGATCTTATACACTTTTCTGGAACTAACTGTAAGTTGATGTGTATACGCAGCGTCAAAAATTCAACCTTAATACACATTGAAAGGCCTGGCAATGGCTACAGTTGGGCTGAAAATTGTCTAGACTTGTAGTTTGGCGCAGTCTTAATGTTTATGCCTGAGTGGTTTTGAAGGTATACAGCATTTTTGTTGAACAATTGTACGACTCTGTAGGTTTTGACCGCATTGCAACACCAACTCGTTCACCCATTGCACGCTACGTGTGTCCATACCTTCCATGTTTGGCTACATTTATCTATACCTTCCATGTTTGGCTACATGTGTCTATACCTTCCATGTTCAGCTACATGTGTCCATACCTTCCATGTTTGGCTACATTTATCTATACCTTCCATGTTTGGCTACATGTGTCTATACCTTCCATGTTCAGCTACATATGTCTATACCTTCCATGTTTGGCCACATTTGACTATACCTTCCATGTTTAGCTACATGCATGCATACCTTCCATGTATCCATTCCTTCCATGTTTGACTACATGTATCCATACCTTCCATGTTTGGCCACATTTGTCTATACCTTCCATGTTTGGCTACATGTGTCCATACCTTCCATGTTTGGCTACATGTGTCCATACCTTCCATGTTTGGCTACATGTGTCCATACCTTCCATGTTTGGCTACATGTGTCCATACCTTCCATGTTTGGCTACGTGTGTCCATACCTTCCATGTTTGGCCACATTTGTCCATACCTTCCATGTTTGGCTACATGTGTCCATAACATCCATGTTTGGCTACAAGTGCCTATACCTGCCATGTTTAGCTACATATGTCTATACCTTCCATGTTTGGCTACATGTGTCCATACCTTCCATGTTTGGCAACATGTGTCCATACCTTCCATGTTTAGCTACATGTGTCCATACCTTCCATGTTCAGCTACATGTGTCCATACCTTCCATGTTCAGCTACATGTGTCCATACCTTACATGTTTAGCTACATGTGTCCATACCTTCTATGTTTGGCTACATATATCTATACTTTCCATGTTTGGCTACGTGTGTCCATACCGTCCATGTTTGGCTACATGTGTCCATACCTTCTATGTTTGGCTACATATATCTATACTTTCCATGTTTGGCTACGTGTGTCCATACCGTCCATGTTTGGCTACATGTGTCCATATCTTCCATGTTTGGCTACATATGTCTGTACCTTCCATGTTTGGATACATATGTCCATACCTTCCATGTTTGGCTACATATCTCTATACCTTCCATGTTTGGCTACATATGTCTATACCTTCCATGTTTAGCTACATGTGTCCATACCATCCATGTTTAACTACATATGTCTATACCTTCCATGTTTGGCTACATATGTCTATACCTTCCATGTTTAGCTACATGGGTCCATACCATCTATGTTTGGATACATGTGTCCATACCATCCATGTTTAAACTACATATGTCTATACCTTCCATGTTTGGCTACATATGTCTATACCTTCCATGTTTAGCTACATGGGTCCATACCATCTATGTTTGGATATATGTGTCCATACCTTCCTAGCTGCCCTGGTTTTTAGCAGTACAAATAGTAGTTCTTAAACTTCCATTTCAGTTTGTGCCAAATCCTGTTAACCATCATATATAGGAATACTAGTAGGGGGTAGAGTCAGAAGACGAGGTTGGCTCAAAAGCAAGCAATTTATACTTCAATTTATGATCAGTTGAAAGCCGCGTCGCGCCGGCACGTCGGTTGCGCACTGGGGTATTTTCCATCAATGCCGTCTTTCATTTTGTTACATTTTTTTCCTGGCATTATTGCAGTCCCATAGAGAAGCATATGAGAAAAATGCCATACCCTGAGCATGCTAATGTAAAAAAAAAAAAAAAAAAAATTAGTAAAAAGCCACTGACATAAAATGTAAAATCGTGTATATAGACAAAACACGTGGCCACAAAATGAACAACAAATCACCGTAAGTGGTGCAAAATTTGCAGCGAAATGCAATATGTGAACTTGTAATATGGGACTGAGATCTGGAGCGGAAGGAGTTAATATGGTCTTAATGTCTTTTATGTTGCTTGACACTTGCACACCCCTCAAGTAATCCTCTCTCTGGTTTCTGAGAAAGCATCAGAGCAGAGGACACAGAGGAAAGTGGAGCACGTATAGAAGACAATGGAAAACGGACTTGTCTGTAATCCCCCGAGCAGCACAAAACTCTGCGGCTCTCTAGAGGGAACGGAAAATACAGTCATCGCGGCTAATCAGGCCTTTGTATGGTGACTGTACGGAAGGACAGCTGATGACCCGAGCGAGAATCCCTCTAGCTGAGTGAGTGTCAGTGTGCGACTGCGCTCGTCGTCTGCATAATGGGATATTAGGTAACACAGAAATGACAATGAAGAGACTGTCATGCGTCATTAGGCGCGCACTCCAGCGTCCCTTACATTATACCCAGCCTTGTATGGGATTCTACGCACGGCCTATTTATTGTACCTTTATCAGAAGAATACAGAATATCCCCACGCCGCGTTCATCTCACTGATGTATTCACTTCCCTTACCTGTGGCGATGCTCTTGCTTTCAATCCTGTGATTTTTAGTTACAGCGCCCCAGGTTAATTGATAGCAAAATCATTAAAGGGACTCGGTTGTCTGTGCCTTGTTTTCTCCGTAGACTTTAATAAAGGCATTCATATCGGGCAAAGTGAAGTCATATTTTACCTTATTATGATCTTTACTGCTGCTCTGAATCTTAAATAGATCTTAGATTGCGAATACAACAGTGCCACATCTGACGTCGAAGGGGCTAAATAGCAAAACTAGACAGGCTACGTGGACAGGTGTGACGATATGTCCCAATCTAAGGCTGGTTTCACTCGTATTTCACCATTCGTATATGAATCGCCATTTCCAGACCGACCCAAACTCAACAGCCTCATATATGCCTATGAAGTCATGGAGCTCAGATCTTGCGAACTGCGGCCAGTCTGAAAAATGCCGTCTGTACATGCAGGGGCAGACATATTATTGGTGCAGCCACACAAGGGCCCAAGAGCTCAGGAGGCCCATTTCTACCTCCAACTGTCACAGAGATAGAAGCTATACTGGCCGTATAGTACAATACAAAGGGAAGGGGAAAGGAATGCCCTATTGCTAGGGAAAGGGGGAATTGGTGACCATTAACAATAACCTGCCTCTCGCCCTCACCAACCCTATACAGGTTCCGCACCTGTCGCCGGACTGCAATACCACACCCTAGGCAAACCCTGATCTGGGCCCTGAGTAAGGATGGCGGGTATGAGCTCTTCGTCAACACCACTAACGCTAAGGGAGACAAAAGGAAACAAATACAAGGGAAACACAAATGCTACCACCTGAGTCCAAGTAGATAGAAAAAGTAAAACACTTATCTTAGGAGTAGCTACAACAGAAGTCTCTGGAACAACAAGAGGAGACCACAGCCAGGAAGAACTGTAAGCTGCACCCTAATCACCCCATAGTGAGGTTTATAAAGGAAGTCAAAGGCTGGCAACTGAGAGGAAAAACTGTCAGTTTCCATTGTCCTAGAGTCTGCTGCTGCAGAAACAAGGAACTGTCATATGACAACACATGCTGTGAATCTCTGGGATTATCTAACACTAGCTGCCACTGGATTGTCAGCTGGCCGTAATACCTCCGTGATAGGCCGTGACACATCCATAACACCAATGCAGGTGGAATTGTGCATTTTAATGAGCTATTGGACTTAAAAGAGCTCATGTACTGTTCTTACACAGGGGCATTTTTCTGGATGTGTCCGCCAATGTATACATGGACCGTGAAACACAGATGTTGAGCCTTTATATGCAGCAGGTCTCAATTGTAGACACCCAAACTGAAGGATTGACCACAACCCCGGTTGCCTGAAAACAGTTCCATTAAAATGATCAGTTGACCAGTAACAAATCATGTTCTCACCTGAATGGTGAGCCGTCTCCTCTGGGGGTGGAGATGCCTTTGGCATTTTCATCTAGGAAACAAAAATAGTGTAAATATACAACATTTCTGACAGATATGTAAGTAGTTATTTTATAGCTAACAAGACAGTATTATATAATAAAGAGAGGGCACTGTGAATAACAAAAATAATGAGAATACGCTATGTAAGAGACGGTGGTAACCCTAACAAGAGAGGAAGCTATATATTAACTGATGGTGCTATACATAAGAAGACAGGACGCTATATAATAAGGGACGGTGCTATACATAAAAAGAGAGGACACTATATAATAAGGGACAGCGCCATGTATAACAAGAGAGGACACTATATAATAAGGGATGGTGCTATACCTAACAAGAGAGGACACTATATAATAAGGGACAGCGCCATGTATAACAAGAGAGGACACTATATAATAAGGGATGGTGCTATACCTAACAAGAGAGGACACTATATAATAAGGGACAGCGCCATGTATAACAAGAGAGGACACTATATAATAAGGGATGGTGCTATACCTAACAAGAGAGGACATTATATAATAAGGGACGGTGCTATACATAAAAAGAAAGGATGCTATATAATAAGGGATGGCACTATACATAACAAGAGAAGACGCTATATAATAATTTTATGAGATCTCACTTCTTTCGGTTCCATTCCATTCAATCAGAGAAACCTCGCACACATCTGTTTGCCGGCTTGAGTAGTGGTCACACCCTCCAATTTTTTGGATCCATGTATTTGCTTGGTATATAAACCTCGTCTCTTGGAACACATAGGTTACTTATGATTAAGGACTTTTTGCTTTTATCTATCAGTCCGAAACGCGTCAAAGTTACCCATGATTTGTTTTCTCAGCTTGCGGTTTTCCTCGTGAACTTTTAATGTTTCAATAAAGGATATTTTTTACATTTTACCGGAATTGGTGCTGGGTCCATACCTTTACGTCTTTGCTGTTGCTATATATAATAAGGGACGGTGCTATACATAACAAGAGAGGATGCTATATATAAGGGACGGTGCTATACATAACAAGAGAGGACACTATATAATAAGGGATGGTGCTATACATAACAAGAGAAGACACTATATGTGCCATGTTGGGTAGTTAATCTGGCCTGTAGTTTGTAACCCGAAACTCCGGGTTAACCATGTAGCACAGTCCATTAGTATTTAGTCAACTCGCTCATTGTGTATAATGCCATCCTTAATTACATAGTTCTCTTTCCTTTTACTATGTATAACACTCTATTATTAGCATTCCCTCTGGTTATGTATGGCACTGTCCCTTATTATATAGCGTCCTCTCTTGTTATGTATAGCACCGTTCCTTATTATATATAGCGCCCTCTCTTGTTATGTATAGCACTGTCCCTTATTATATAGCGTCTTCTCTTGTTATGTATAGCACCGTCCCTTATTATATAGAGTCCTCTCTTGTTATGTATAGCACCGTCCCTTATTATATATAGTGACCTCTCTTGTTATGTATAGCACTGTCCCTTATTATATAGCGTCATCTCTTGTTATGTATAGTACCATTCGTTATTATATAACGTCTTCTATTGTTATGTATAGCATCATCTCTTATTATATAGCATCCTTTCTTTTTATGTCTAGAACCGTCCCTTATTATATAGAGTCTTCTCTTGTTATGTATAGCACCGTCCCTTATTATATAGAGTCCTCTCTTGTTATGTATAGCACCGTCCCTTATTATATATAGTGACCTCTCTTGTTATGTATAGCACTGTCCCTTATTATATAGCGTCATCTCTTGTTATGTATAGTACCATTCGTTATTATATAACGTCTTCTATTGTTATGTATAGCATCATCTCTTATTATATAGCATCCTTTCTTTTTATGTCTAGAACCGTCCCTTATTATATAGCGTCTTCTCTTGTTATGTATAGTACCATCCGTTATTATATAACGTCTTCTATTGTTATGTATAGCATCATCTCTTATTATATAGCATCCTTTCTTTTTATGTCTAGACCCGTCCCTTATTATATAGTGTTCTCTCTTGTTAGGTATAGCACCGTCCCCTCCACCTTCGGGCCCCGTAGTAGCCGCACCAATTGCATAGGCGGTATGTTTGCCTCTGCCGCCAATTAATATTTTGGGATGTGTATAGGGTAAATGTATACATGGTGTTGAATTTTTGTACCTTGCCCCAGTTTTATCTCTAGACTACAATATACAGAACTCAGTTTATTTTTATTGACCCGCGCAGGATTTAGGACCCCCGTCTATTGCAGCATTGTAAGCCTCAGCCCTCTCAGCCTATATAATAGTTAACATTGCCAACATAAGGTCATTAACCTGACTTTGACTTCAGCAGTTCCTGAGCCAGAGATTTTGCTGAAGTGTCTGTGGCCATGGAGTGCTGGCGGAGAAGATAAAAAGGGATTAATGAGCATTTCAGTCTGGAGTGCGATCACTTTAATCCAGCATGCCCCTTGGCACTGTAGATCATACGTATGCATAATGGGGGGCATGTATAGGAACGTATTTTAAGCACATATTGGACAG
The DNA here is from genome assembly GCF_048569485.1 of Anomaloglossus baeobatrachus. Classification (NCBI taxonomy): domain Eukaryota; kingdom Metazoa; phylum Chordata; class Amphibia; order Anura; family Aromobatidae; genus Anomaloglossus; species Anomaloglossus baeobatrachus. The sequence continues at coordinate 186,487,661 of NC_134362.1, read as the reverse complement.
CAGTGGGAGAATCCATCATGCTTATTGCTGTGATCAAAATATTACACAAAGCACGAAGGATAAGTCATAATTACTGCATTATTATACTGGATCAGGTTTCTCTAAGGGCCCTCCCCAGTCCCATAGTTGACATCGGTGTGTCACTGGTGATAGAAAGGCATCTGGTTTCAGGCCATAGAAGGTCACAGCGTTTGGCTTCGCAGAATGCTCCCTGACTTTCCATTGTTTTTGCTGTCAGTATTCATTGGTATAGGTAGCTTTCTTGTTGGATTAATCTCTCCCCTTTTGGACCCAGCAGGAGCTCGCCTTCCACCCAGCTGCTGATCATCAGCATTCTCTTGTTGTTTATATACCCCTTCCTCCCTTTGGACTGGAGCTGGTTATATTCTTCAGTTTATTCAAGCCCTGGGTGCAAGCAGGTGGCTTGTACTCCTCTGTGGTATTGTGCCACTCTTGCAGCGGTCGAAACGCTCGGATCCGGGGGGGTCTGCTGTGGTTTGAGGGACTCCGGACCCGGGAGCTTGTGGCCACTCGAATGTAAAGGGGACTATGTAAAGGGGATAAGAGTTCGTGACACCACCCATGGTTCGCGGTAAGGGGAGTACTGCCGCTGTGAGTACCCGGGGGAGATGGAGCAGGGCAGCCAGATGACGTTCCCTCCACGGGTAGGGGAGGCCCCGGGACTCTGGATGATGGTGGTGTTGGGGAGTGTGGTGCGGATTGGAAGCAGGGAAGGACCATGTACTCACTCAGGCAGTATTAGTTATGATGCAACCACAAAGCAGACTTTGACAACAAAGTAAACCAAGTCTTTGGGTGCCGCTGCCCTCTTGGGGGAGCCCGTCCGGGTATTCGTCCCCTGTAGTACTGCCGGTGGTCCAGAGCCTGCCTCCATGCACAAATTAGAAGTGTTCTGGTGGCCCGTTGGTGTAAAGCTGTCCAGGCCCCGATCCCTACTTGTTGGTAGTGGAGCTGCGCTCTCAAGGGCTCACGCTTGGGATTTCTGTGGGCTGTGTAGGTTGGAAAGCCCTATCCCCCTTGTTGCGCTAATGCCCCTGATCTCTGAGCTTCTAGGGGACAGTCCATAAAGTCACTATCCTCCGCAGGTTAATTGCCAGGTTAACTGAAGCTACTCCCCGATCTAGAGTCCAGCACCCCGCCGTACTTTCGGTCCTGGACCGGTTATTAGACTCAAGCTGCTGACCGTCCTCCAAGACCAGGTCTAGGCACCCAGCCTCAATACCCTGTGACCGGGTCTCCGACTCCTCTGGGCCCAGACCACCATCTGCAACCCAACCTCTAACACCCAGGGAGCCACACACTTCCCCAGCTCCTCACTACTCGAGGGCTACCACTCAACTACCTACTTCCCTCCCACCAGTCTGCCTGACCCCTAGGTGGGCGGCTCTATTCCAGCTCAGCAGCCCACTGGTGTGTCTGATAGGGTGTGGTGTGAGGTGTGGTTGGGATTTGGATGTGGATGGAGGCAGTAACATACCCAGGAAACCCAGAACCATGGGGTGGTTGAGCCCTGCACGAAAGAATAAAAAGGGCAGTACCCTGTGACGCCCTGACTAGTCCAGGGGTGTCACAGTATCATTGCTCAACTTCTATCTGAGTAATCCATGGATAAGTGGTTCATGCATTTTCCCCGTGTGGACTCCTTGTGTTGTCTTTGGTGGGTTGATAAAGAGCTCATCTCATGCGTTCCTTATTTAGGTCCAGCACGAGGGACAAACTAGAGTCAGGTATACAGCTCGGCGCATAGATGCAGAAGCTTTCTAGGCTGGTGAGGGACTCCAGGGACCAGCAGTAGCCACATCTCAGGCCCACAGGGCACCCACACTTTCGATATCGTCCCCAATGACGCAAGGCATATTCTGCTGCCTTTTAAATCGCCAGTCTCTGTCTCATAAATGTGTTTGGAAACTTAGGCTCAGTCTGCATCATTTGTGTCACGTTGGCCAGATCGTGTCTGAAACGCGTAGCTTCTGCTGACATGAAATAACTGTTGTCTTCTATCTGATCCTGCTTCGTCATGGAACGTGCACTTATGGACTTAAAGTTTTAGCTTTATCCAAGCTTCATACTGACATAGAGCATGATCCCTTCCTTTAATATTCCAACATGATAATGACCCCAAACAGTTCCAAGACGACCACTGCCTCGTTAAAGAAACTCAGTGTAAAGGTGTTGGACTGGTCAAGCGTCTCCAGACATAAACCCTATGGAGCATCTGTGGGGCCTCCTCAAACGGAAGATGGAGGAGTGCAAGGTCTGTAACATCCACCAGCTCCATGATGTCTTCATGGAGGATGGAAGAGGATCCAGCGGCTCCTGTGAAGCCCTAGTGACCTCCATGCCCAAGAGAGTTAAGGCAATCCTGGAAAATAATGGTGGCCATACAAAATATTCACAATTTGGCCATTTTCTCTTAAGCGGGCTTTACACGCTACGATTTTGCTACAGCGATCTCGTTGGGGTCACGGATTTTGTGACCCACATCCGGCCGCTGTAGCAATCTCGTAGTGTGTGACTCCAAGGAGCGATTTTGGATCGTTGCAAAAACGTCCAAAATCGCTCCTCGTTGACATGGGGGTCCGCACCCAATTATCGCTTTCCCGTTGTTGTTCCTCGTTCCTGCGGCAGTGCACATCGCTGTGTGTGACCCCCGTAGGAACGAGGAACATCTCCTACCTGCCGCCGGCCATAATGCGGAAGGAAGGAGGTGGGCGGGATGTTCGTCCCGCTCATCTCCGCCCCTCCACTTTCATTGGGCATCCGCTCAGTGACGTCGCTGTGACGCCGAGTGGACCGCCCCCTTAGAAAGGAGGCGGTACGTCGGTCACAGCGACGTCGCTAAGCAGGTAAGTATGTGTGACGGGGGTGCGCGATTTTGTGCGCGACGGGCAGCGATATGCCCGTTTCGCACAAACAATGGGGGCGGGTTGCATGCTAGCGATATCGGGACAAATATCGCAGTGTGTAAAGCCACCCTTAGGTGTGTACTCACTTTTCTCGCCAGCAGTTTAGACATTAATGGCTGTGTGTTGAGTTATTTAGAGGACACCAAATTTACACTGTTATACAAGCTGCGCACTGACACTGTACATTGTATCAAAGGGTCAGATCTTCAGTGCTGTTCCATGAAAATATATAATAAAATATTTACAAAAATGCGAGGGGTGTACTCACTTTTGTTATTTACTGTACTTACGGTAGTTTTTCCACTATTGCTTTTATTTGCTTTAGGGAAGGATACGTTGGAGTTTGTGAACTCCGCAAACTATACAATTTAAGAGAACAAACTGATAAAGAGTTCAATAAGCCGGGTGCAAATATATAGAAGCAATTTATTAGCTGCTAATCCTACTGCAATACGTCTGAATTAAAGACTTCTCAGAGCTGACATTGCAAGATGGATTTTCTGTCCTGGTTAAACAGGGCAAAAAGCGAAGCCACTTGACACTGCGCTGAGAAACTCCGAGCCCGATAAACTCATTAAGTGAATCCGCTCCGTGCACACAGCCATCGGAACATATAAAGAAAGCCGAGCCTTCATCTGTGGGGGTTTTTTTTTCTTACGTCGTCTTAACCAATAATCCTCCCTCCCGGTGCCCTTTCTTTTCTTCTTCGTTAGTATCAACTATAATGGACAGGAGTTCACGAAGAATGTCTTTGAAAAAAAAAAAACATGTAGCGCAGGCTCGAAATATGACAGTCGGGCATCCCACCGGATCGTAATGATCGTAAAAAAGATATTTTCAGAATTGTTTTATAGCTGAAGATTTGATACAAAAGTATCAAGATTGAAAGAATTACATTTAGCAACATGTTACAAATGAGGGGTGCTGGCTACTAGAGACGAGCAAACCTAAGGTTCGGTTTTCGAACCGAACACCAACTTAAACAATCAAGGTTTGGCTTCGGACTTCTGCTTTACATGTGAACTTCACTCGCGTGAGCAACGCTGGGCTCGGGTACCCTTGGTGCTCAGCGCTGTGCGAGCCGCTTGTGTGGCCCCCCTGCGGCTTTAGGTGCTACAGGGTACTGCACCTCACCCGAGGTGTAGTATTCATCTCGGATACGGAGGAGGTCATCATCGGTAACCACCACCAAACACACTCATCCAACACATAACACAGGAGCTCTTCCACTGGGACTGGGGCTAGGGTAGGTGTTGGGGTGGCTATCATGAGGTATGGGACCTCTTGCTCACTGGTTCAAGAACGACGGGGCACCAACAGGGGATTTAGGAGCCATCTCACACAGTAGTCAGTCTGCTCTGGGTGCAGCAAGCGCCAGGTCGCACGCACGAGGAGATTAGCAGAGACACAGACCATTCGGGGCTCGTGGTCTGGAGCTGGAGGATCGACCCGGGTTCTTAGGAAAGACGGGGGATCCCAGGAGCTGGGGGTGGAGAGAAACCAACGAAAGGAGATGCACAGAAGGAAACACCGGCCCAACCTCCGAAGTATCTGGGATCGGCTGAGACCCATCACAGCGTAGCTCAGTGCTCTAACGGCGGTGTGCTTCCAGTGTGTAAAGAACTTGAACTGCATCCTTTGTGTCATCCCGTTACTGCCGGCGCTTCTGTGACGCCCCCTGGCCTATCAGGTCGTCAGAGGGTATTATGCAATCTGCCCTTCTGCACAGTATCCGCATCCTCCTTGGTTATGGATCCCTGTTCTTTGGTGTTGCTAAGATCAGAGCCAGTCGAAACCCTTGGAACACTTTGCACCACACCCACCAGACACACTATTGGGGGGCCTGAAGGGAATAGGGCAAAGTGAAAAGTGACAGGAGAAGTGAAAAAGGAGTGGAAGGAGTAGGAGTGTGGAGTGGTGACTCTCAGAGGGAGAGGTCACAGGTTTGGGAGCAGGGCTCCTGAAGACTACTAGGTGGCAGACGTTGGTCTGGGCCTGGTAGGAGCTGGAACCCCGGTTGCAGGGGATCATGTCAAGGGGCAAGGATTGCCGAGGGGGCAGCCGGCGGCCTTGAGCCATCTCCAGGCAGGGGCCAGGGCACGACGGGGTACACGGACCCTAGGCCGGGAAATAGCTTCAAGCGTCCTGGTAATTTATTCAACGGGGGTGAAGACTTCAAGATTCATCCCCAACCCGCTCCAAAAATCGGGGTACTAGCGCAACGAGGGGATAGGATTTTTCACAAAACACAGTCCATCAAATCCCAAGCGTGAACCCTGAGAGAAAGCTCACTCCGTTAGCCATATGGGTGAGTGGGACCCGATTAGTTCCACACTATAGGGTCCAAACAGTGAACAAGGTGCCATGGAAAAGGCCACAGGCTAACAAGCAACACCAAGGGTACGGATCCAAGCGTGCTCCCTCCTTGCTGCAGCGGTGCTCAGAATTCTGGTTTACAAGCTGTCGGTGTCAGTATTCTTGGACTGAGTGAGTACGCAGAAACCCTTTCCTTTCCCAACGGCACCCCCTTCGCTACCATCACCGGGCCCCGGGGCACAACCCCCTACCCATGGAAGGGCTAGACACCTTGCTGCCATAAAACCGCCACCGGGCTCCCCAACAGCAGCGGTGGTACTCCATCTTACCACGCACCGTGGGTGGCGTCACGAACGTCCAAATCCCCTGTACATATTCCCCCTCTTCACTTCGAGTGTCCGCGCGACCCCCCTCCCGGGTCCGGGAACCCCTCGAGCCACCGCGGTTCTGGATCCGAGCGGCTCGGCCGCTGACACGGGGGCGGTACACTTCCAACATCGTGCCCCTTCGCCATAGGCGACTACCACTCCTATCATCCTCCCTGAGGCCTAGCTCTACCTGTGGAGAGCAGCAACACCCGAGCTGCGTTACCATCTGCCCCAGAAGAGAGAGACCCTCCGCAGCGGCGGCTCCTATATTAGCCGCAGACCACAGTTGGCGTCACGGACAACTATTCAAATTGTCCATATCCCTTCATCTTTATTGACACAGCTGGGGTCACGGAACCGGGCAAGGCCACCGCGGCGACCCAGGAGAAGAACCGTAGCCCAGTGACGGGTAACCTCAGACTTGCAGTGTTTGAACGGCTCGCACTGAAGGTAACATCAGCATGATTACATGTAGCATGCAACTGCTAAATTGTTTTTGAAAAAGCCTTCTCGCCCTTTCCCGGAAGTGATCTGCTTATGGCTAGCTGTATTTGGGCAGAGACTCAAACTGCCAATCAGTGGCTTGCTTCGTGTTTGGGTCAACCTCAAACCAGTGGAGGTTCAGCCCGTTGGTGCTGGTGAACCGAACCTCCGCGGAACCGCTCATCTCTACTGGCTACGTCTGTGGACACAAAGAGTGACTTCAGACTTTAGCCCCAAGCCTGGACAACCCCTTTATTTCAGATTGGTTTGAACGTTTAGGTTTTTGAAATTCTTATAATGTTTGTTCTCAATTTTATAGCCCTCATTAGGGGACTTGAAACTTCAATTACTTCATTTTAGTACTGACCTTAGTATTAAAGTGTATTATCAGTTTACAGATTTTCAGTGGGCTTCTTAAGACTACTAAGATGATTCTAATAGGGACCTTCAGCAGGCCCCCAGCTGCCATGGCAGCTAATCAGCTTGTAGGGAACAGGGGAGAGGAAAATGAGCAAGAACACGCATCCCCCTCCCCATCTCTACAAGATCAAATTAGTTTAAATACCCATGTTAGAGATTGACAGCAGGATTTAAGTTGGAAAACTGCTCTACTGAACTCCTGTGATGCTAGTCACTACTTACGGATAGTGTGGATGGAAGGGTAGTTAGACAAACCCGGGGTCAGGAAACAGGAGGACACGACAGGACACAAGGAGTAAGCAGAAACACAGTCAAGTCACAGGCCGATGGTCAGAATTCCAGGAGAGTACGTATAGATTCAGGGAGCAGAGAGAGACGTGCTCAGGAAGAGTTCCAAGGTCAGACGCCAGGAGGTAATGACAAGAACAGAGAGCTGGCAGATAGGAGTCAATGAATTGTCTGGGGTCAGAAGCGAGGAGGTAATGACAAGAACAGGGAGCAGGCAGAGACGTGGTCAGGTAACGGTCCAAGGTCAGAAGCCAGGAGGTAACGACAAGAACAGGGAGCGGGCAGAGAGGAGTCAATGAATGGTCCGGGGTCAAGAAACTTAGAACGGAACACAAGCGCAAACACAAACCAAGAGCACAACTGCAGAACCAGAGAGTACGACTGGTGAGGTTCTGGGAGAGCATGCTCAGTAATGAAACAGCAATTACCAGGAAGGGGAACCAGAACCTGCATGGGATCCTGTGTTGTCAAACAACCTGTCAGCTAGTGCGCAAAGAAACACAGCAGAGCATCTCCAAATGCAAGGTGCTCTGTACAAAGGAAACATGTCACTGCCAGCTCTGAAGTTCAGGACGGCACAGCAGAGCATCACCTGTGTGCAAGATGCTCTGCACAGAGGAATTGTGACAACTCCTTTTGACTGATTTTGCCCCTTTCTGGTGATCGATTGGGGGTTGATTGAACAATTATTTTTGTAGACTGGAATACCCAAATGAAATGGACAACTAAACAGATCTCCAGATCATACAGACCCACCTATCTTGTAAGATTTTGGGTTAAATCGCCTTAAACTATTCATCTGTATAAATAATAAAAAATGATATTTCGATTCTTGGTGGTGAATAGTTGCCCGTTCGTTACCAATATGCACAATACCCATAATTTTTTCCTATCTCTCTTCTAAACACAGTTATTTATTTCTGATTGTGTGCCTTCCTCCAATCTCTCATTGTTCAGCTGACACTCACAATTCCTCCGTGCAGCCATTCCGCCGCGCTCCCCCTCGCCCTCCTCCGCTCGTCTCATGCCTTTTATTTTCTCCCATAATGCACATGCTAATTTGTTACTCCTTATTGAAGACATTTTACAGAACAGAGGAATAAATTGAACACGAATTGTCCTGTAAATCCTTTTTGTCTCAGACAAATGTGATGTGACTGAGCGGCGGAGATGGGGCATATAATTATGGAAGGGAACACTATGCCGGAGCCCGGCAGGACCCGGCGTACAAAGTGATGTCTCTGACTTGTGTCAGGTCGGCCAGTCGGGATGATGTATACAGTGATTGATGTTATAATTTTTATCATTTATGCATGAAGTGCTCACACATCAGGAATTTATCCTACATAGCTTTAGCATCTAATATTCTGAACATCACTAACTTCTATGATGTTTTTAGTTGTAGCTGTAATTAAGAACACTGATTAGCAACCAAGTTGGGAAGATCTGGATGGTACAAATGTACCGCCCCGCACTCGGCTGCAGCCGAGCCGCTCGGATCCGGGCTTGTTGGTGGGTGGCTCTAGCGCCTCCGGACCCGGGGTCACTTCGCTCTGCAAGGATGCTGGTGCTACATAGGGGGGTGGTAGGTAGGAGTACGGCCGGAGCCGTGTTTGAGTTCATGATGCCACCCACGGGACGTGGTGAAGGTGTAGACACCACCGTTGCAGTTACGGGGCACCCGGGGCAGATGGTGATGCAGCAAAATGTTAACCCCTCCGTGGGCAGGGTTGATGGCCCCGGGACCCGTTGGGGAGAAGTAGCTGGGCGGTGCAGGGCGATGCGCGGCCGGATGGCACTGTTGTTCTCACTGTTTTTGACACACACAAGTCTCTAGTAAACAAAGTTGATGGTGGTCGGTGCCCGCAGCCAGCCGGCTGCGTCTGGTCCCCCACCCGGTTCGGTGGTCTTTGCCTTTTTCCTGCACCGTGTAGTGTATGTGTAGACTGCCTGCGCTTCAGCGACGGGAGTCTGCTCCCCGGCTGTATGTATGTCGGGAAAGTCCGTTTGCCCGCAGACGCTGGCCCGTGGGATCTCTCTGCCTGTGCGGTGGCTTTCTATCCCCCTTGGTGGGCTGTTGTCCTCAGTCGGGACTTGGGTGGGAAAGGACCTATAGTCCAGAACTCAATCAGTTAATTAACTCAGTCCAGTGGCTTATGGACCTCGTTTCAGGGTCTGAGTATCCCCCTGTGTGCTCCGGTTTCCAGTCGGTTCCCCGGGTCCGTACCGGCGGGCCACTACCCTGTCCCGGTCCACCGTGGTTCCACCGAGCCATCTTCCCAACTCCTGCAGGCTAGGCCACCACCTGCCTCCTAGCCAAGGCACCAGGGCTACGACCCTGGCACCTGTCAGACTGCTGCAGACCTGCTACAGAGGCCTGCTTCCACTTCACTCCTCGACTGACAACTCTCTGAACTGTTTCCTGCCTCAGGCTCTCTGAACTCCTCGGTGGGCGTGGTCAACTGCCTGGCTCCGCCCCCCTGGTGTGTCTATTAAGCTCTGAGGGAGGTGACTAGGGTTTATGTGGTTTGGCTAATGTTACCTAGTGTGGGACTGGTGTTGTGCGGGGCGCTATCTGTGACTACCTGCCTAGTCCAGGGCGTCACACAAAGGTGCACAAATAGGGTAGTACCGAAAAGAATATGGTAGCGCTCACCTCTAGGTGCAACATCTGTAACAGCCTGATATGCCGTATCTGCATGCCCTTAGCTGGAGGATAATATCATACAGATAGCAGAGATTACCATGTACAGGCTACACTCATGAAAAGGAGAATATCCGGAAAGTCAAAGCAAGGTTTCGTTTAATACCAACAACGCGTTTCGGCACCAGAACGTTGTCTTTATGAAGGTATAAACCAAATGTCATTGGTTTTTTACTTTGAGAAAGGCACCAGTCCGGTGTCTGAAATGCGTTGGACTGATAAAAAAAGAAAACCTTGCTTTGACTCTCTCGATCTCCTCCTTTCCATGAGCGTAGCCTGTACATCGTGATTTTTTCCACTTTGCCAAATGTGACAAAAGTCAGAATGCAAATGGCTGTACACATACACAGGGGTCATACGTGGCCTCACTCGCAGGGGTTGCATGTGGGCTCATATTCAGGGGTGACACATGGCCTCATAAGTAGGGGTTGTACATGGCCGCATTCACAGAGGTTGCATGTGGCCGCGTACACAGGGTTCACAAATGGTCTCATACACAGGGGTCACACATGGCCTCATACGCAGGTGTCACACGTGGCCTCATATGCAGGGGTTGCATGTGGCCGAATACACAAGGTTCACACGTGGCCTCATACACAGGTGTCACATATGGCCTCATAGGCAGGGGTCGTACATGGCCTCATACACAGGGGTCACACATGGCTTCATACGCAGGGGCTGTACATGGCCGCATACACAGCGGTCACACCTGGCCTCATACACAGGGGTCACACCTGGCCTCATACACAGGGGTCACACCTGGCCTCATACACAGGGGTCACACCTGGCCTCATACACAGGGGTCACACCTGGCCTCATACAGGGGTCACACATGGCTTCATATGCAGGGGTCACACCTGGCCTCATACACAGGGGTCACACCTGGCCTCATACACAGGGGTCACACCTGGCCTCATACACAGGGGTCACACCTGGCCTCATACACAGGGGTCACACCTGGCCTCATACGCAGGGGTCACACCTGGCCTCATACGCAGGGGTCACACCTGGCCTCATACACAGGGGTCACACCTGGCCTCATACACAGGGGTCACACCTGGCCTCATACAGGGGTCACACATGGCTTCATATGCAGGGGTCACACCTGGCCTCATACACAGGGGTCACACCTGGCCTCATACGCAGGGGTCACACCTGGCCTCATACGCAGGGGTCATATATGGCGTCATATGTAGGGGGTTGTACTTAGCCTCATATGCAGGGGTCATATATGGCGTCATATGTAGGGGTTGTACATAGACTCATATGCAGGGGTCATATATGGCGTCATATGTAGGGGTTGTACATAGCGTCACATGCAGGGGTCACATGTGGCGCCCCTGACCTGGTCAGGCACCACTGAGTACTGCACCCATGCTGGGGACAGTACAATACAGGTAATCCAGAAGGCTGACCGGGGTGTGGTACACAGGCGCATAGTGATCAGGTCTCACACATGTACCCATGAGAGGACCCCTGGGGATCCCAGGAGGGGGAAAAGCCTTCACCTTCACTGGAATAGTGGAGGGGGCCAAAAGCCTCCATCTCCTCTCAAGGGGTGTGGTAAGAGAATCTGGTTGCTAGGTGGAGTAGGCAGGCACAAAAGGGAAAAGAGAAGGAGGAGTAAACAGTCTGGAGTCTGCAGCAGAGTGTGGAGGAGTGAGGAGCAGGAAAGTGAAGCTCTGACAGGAGCAGCAGTGAAGGTCCCAGATGTGAGCCGGTTCAGAGCAGAGTCCAGGGAGCTCCGAGGAGAGCTGACCCCTTCCCCTGGGCTGCTGTAGTCTGACAGCGTCCGCGCAGTGACTACCGACGGGGGAGAACGGTCAACTAGGAGTGCTACCCGAAACCCATCTCAGCTAGAGAGAAGAGCACGGAGTGGGAAGTAAGGAGACTGCTAGGGAGTACCAGGCCCAAACGGGCGGCAGATCCCGGAGCGGGGATAGATCTACCTTTCCCTGCTAAACCTGTCGGTGTGGGGCCCTCAAAGCCCACACCACAACACCTAAAAGCCGCAGCCACGTAGCCACAGTTAGGGCCCACAGTTCACAGGAGGCAAGAAGCTGGAGTGATCTGGCCCAGGCAACAAGCACACGGCAAACGAAGGGGAGAGAGGCTTCAGCAACTTCCCTGGGTGACCCCCATAGGGACTAAAAGTCGGGGTTACCCCAAACCACCAAGGGCTAAGGAAGGCGAGTTGGTAGTCACCATCAGAAGTCAGCCTGAAGGATACCTGATTCCCGCCTGGTTCATCCCAGCTACGCCCGGGTTACTCACCCTGCCACCTGAAGTGAGTAAAAACCCTGAAAGACATCCTGCCTGTGTGGAGTTATTCTGCGCCTTGTGGTACTACGCACCTACACAGGGCCCTGGGGCTTGCCTCACTCTCAGGAGGCTATTCCAACTAACTGCACTCACCATCAGCCCCAGGCATCCCTTAACCTGCAGTGGCGGTCCCCACTGACCGCAATACTGAGAGTGGCGTCACGACAAATAGAAGATCTCCTACCTGTGACCAGATCCAGCCGAGTGGAGTCCCTGAAGGTAATGCACCGACACAACACCTGTGGGGCTTCACACACACATGGGGTCATATGTAGGGGTTGTACTTAGCCTCATATGCAGGGGTCATATATGGCGTCATATGCAGGGGTTGTACATAGACTCATATGCAGGGGTTATATATGGCGTCATATGCAGTGGTTGTACATAGCCTTATATGCAGGGGGTCACACATGGCGTCATATGCAGGGGTCACACATGGCGTCATATGCAGGGGTCACACATGGCGTCATACGCAGGGGTCACACATGGCCATATACATACAGAGGGGTCACATTTGGCCCTCTTATTATACAGGCAGTTATAGAATTGCTGTTTCTGTGCAGATAAATCCCACCATATGTACAGTACACTCCACGTACACACAAACTATCTACAGTAACTTTTCTTTTACCTCTGACACTAAGCACTGGAGCAGATTTATTAAAAACGCCTCAGAGAAAAGCTATTGATGCTGTCCATGGCAACCAATCACAGCTCAGCTTTAATTTTACCAAAGCTGTTTCAAAAATGGAAGCTGAGCTCTGATTGGTTGCCATAAGCAACAAAGAAAGAATTTCTTTTGAACACTTAATAAATGGGCCCCACTGCGTACACAGCCTAGACACTATGCCTAAACACACTCAACAGCGTATGTGCACATTATATCCGTATCAACAGGGTTTTTTTTTTTACCTCACAAACTTCAGTCATTGCTGTTCTGTAGTTGTAGCACAGCCATCTTGGTGGAGGCATCTTAGCAGGTGCATCATGGGTGCTGCAGTCCTAAAAGTGAGCAGGAGGGGAAGAGATCATGTCCTCCCTGCACTGGTGACACTCCTTATACCACACCCATGACCCCTCATGTGGTGCCTTTGGATGTCCGTGCTCCTCCGCATACACCTTGTGGCCATTTCTTTAGGCCACTTACCCCAAAGACTTTATCATAAATGGAGGAGCTGGCGCCTGTGACATTGTGTGGGTTAGCAGCACCTGGAGCAAATATTGCACTCCCTACGGTAATTATGCCCCCTAAAAACAAATAGTGACCCCTTAACCCCTTCACCCCAGGCGATTTTCCATTTTTCGTTTTTTTTCCTTCCCTTTTTCCATAACTTTTTTGTCTTTCCATCAATATAGCCATATGAGGGATTTCTTTTTGCGGGACGAGTTGTACTTTTGAATGACGCCATTCACTCTGCCCCATATTGTACTCGAAAATGGGTAACAAATTCCAAGTGCGGTGAAATTGCAAAAAAAAAAGTGCAATTGCACAATTGTTTTGTTTTTTTTTTATTTACCATGTTCACTATATAGTAAACCTGACTTGGCATTATGATTCCTAATGTCGGTACGAGTTCGTAGACACCAAACATGTATAGTTTTAATTTTATCTAAAAGGTGAAAAAAATCATAAGTTTGTAAAAAAATTTTTTAAAAAAATGCGCTTTTGTCACCATTTTGCAAGACTCGTGACATTCTCATTTTTCAGGATCTGGGACTCACTGATGGCTTATTTTTTGTGTCTTGAGCTGACATTTTTATTTATACCATTTCTGGGTGGATGGGATGATTTGATTGCCTTTAATTGCATCTTAATGCAATGTTGCGGTGACCAAAAAAACAATCCTGGCTTTTTGACTTTTTTTCTCTCTACGCCCTTTACTGATCAGATTAATTTATTTTATATTTTGATAGATTGGGTATTTCTGAATGCGGCAATACTAAATATGTGTATTTTTTTATATAGTTTAATTTTCAAAGAAGGGTGATTTGAACTTTTAGTTTTTTGTTTGCTTTTTTCATATTTTTTAAAACCTTTTTTTTTTTTTTTACATTTTTAATGATTTTACTGCCTGCGGTGTCCAATCGATTCTCCTGGTCAGAGCTATGCTTCAGCCTGGCTCTGATCAGGAGAAATGCTGTGTTACTGTGAATGGCAGCGCACTGTGTGTCGGCATTCCAGGAAACATGTCATAATAGCGACAGGGGTCATCATTAACTCACACCATGCTGTCATGGCAGCCCATTGGCGCCCCGTGATCGTGTAACAGACCGCTGATGGTGGCGGGGAACAGCGCGATTCAAGTCGGAGTGCGTTAGATCGTGCTATCAAAGTTTAACAGTGCTATTGTCGCGGGCGGGGAGGAGGGTGTCGGCACACCGCGCTCACCCCTTCTGCTCGGGTCCGGCAGCTGCTCAGTGGTGGCTCGAGCTGTGGGCCGGATCCCGGGGTTTCTCGAGCGACACTCCTCGCCCGTGAGTGAAAGGGGGGATTGTGGTTGGGTGTGGGGATTGTTATAGTTCGTGACGCCACCCACGGTTGTGGTGATTTCACCACCGCTGCTCAATATGGGGATCCCGGGGATGGTGATGCGGAGCAGCCAGTTGTTATGTTGCCCCTCCGTGGGTAGGGGTTGGTGATCCCGGGGCCAGGTGATGGAGCCGTAGGTGCGGGGCCTGTTGGGCGCAGGGACGCGGGGGCAGCGCTGTGCCTTGCGGCACTGTGGTACTCACTCAGCCTGAGACACGGACACAGTTTGTACGGTAAACCAAACGGCTGGTAGGACGGTCCCACAGACGGCTGCACCTGCACTCCCAGTAGGTGACGGTGATGTCCCTCTTCCTTGCACCTTTGTTTGACTTGTGGTAGCGGTGGATTCCCTCCGGTTACCCGCTCCCCGACTGCAATCTGGGCCGGAGGAGCTCTACACTTTGCCCGCAGGCGCTGGCCCTGAGAAACTGGTGCCGTGGCGGTGGCGGTGTCTCTCTGCTTCAGGTTGGGCTGTTGCCTTCAATCGGGACTTGGTTGTTGGGGGATCTGCGTCCCCGTCACTGACGGATTCGGCAAATTTGGCGACTCCTAGCCTTGCCGGGGTCCGAGAGGCCCCTGCCCTGGTGCTGACTGTCCTTCGGAACACTGCTCCAGACCACCGGGCACACAGCCAACGGGGTCCTTCCAGGAACTTCCAAATGGTCCCCCTCCAGACAGTCACTGCCGTCGCTGACCTTGCTGATCTGGCCCTCCACAAAGCTGGACCCTTCAGGCTTGCTTTCTTTCTTTACTCTCACTTCACTTGTTTTCTCTCTCTCTTAGCTCCTCACTCCTGCTCCTCCCTGAGCTGACTCCTCGCTAGCCCTCAGCTAGACTTCAACTGCCTGATTTTCCCGCCTCCAGAGTTGTGAGCACCTCGGTGGGCGGAGCCAACCGCCTGGCCCACCCCCTGGTGTGCATCATCAGACTCCTGGAGGAAGGCAACAAGGATTTCTGGTTAGCATTGATGTGCCTACCTGGAGTGTGGGGTGTGGTGGTGGTGTGACCTGTGTCCCCTGGCTTGCCCAGGGCGACACATTCCCCCTTAGCAAAATGCAGACCGTCCGCGGGCTGCCGTCCTACACCGGTTTTATCTTTCTGTAAAAGGGGGTAACAGGGTTAAGAAAACATAAATAACATTTTTAATCAAAACTCTTCCCAAGACGGGAGGCACATTTACTTAAACGTTGCAACGGTTTACGGTCACGGTTTCCGCTCTCTCCCACCCAAGCAACCTGGCCCTGATGCTGCCCCTAAAACCCAGGCAGCACCCCTTGACCCACAGTCCAGCACAAGTTACCCGAGCGGGATCTGTCCTTCCCCTCCAGAGGGTGGCCACCGGTTCCTTTGGTGGCTGGGCCCTAGCCTGCTCTGCTCAGGGCCCTCCCTCCAACCTGCCTCTCCGGAGGCGGTATGGCGGAAACGGTAACGGTAACCAACATATTTACAAGCCACTTAACGTTTGTGGTGCCCTGCAAGTTCACGGGCTTGTCCATGGATAGTTCCCATGCAAAACTTTAAACAGTCCCCACGGGGACAACGGTGCCGGCTCCTGCCGGTTGAATCACAAAGGCAAATCAGGTTAAACTTCGGTATCATTTTTCTTATCATTTTCAACTTTTCAAACAAACAACAACTTCAGTGGTGGTCCCAACGGGGACTGCTGCGGCGGGCATCCGCTGCCCTACTCCGGTCCTCCAGGCTCCAGTGCTCCTTCCAAGGGAGGGGGCGCGGCGCTTGCGAGGGCCTCTGGGCTGCCCTTCAATCTAGCGTCCAGCGCAAACCACCCTCGCTCCCCAAAGAACCGAGTGTACTGGACAATATCACCCGGCATCAGATTACGGCCAGGATGCTCCTCGGGCAGGTGGGCATTCACATCCCGCCGGGCTACAAAAACTTCGGCCTCCAGGCCCGGCTCGTAGATGAACCCGTAGCCCCGGCGGACATCAAACCGCCTTACCTGCCCCACGTACAACGGTCCTCGGGCACGGGAGGTTGCCCGCCGGAGGTGCTCCTTCTCTCGGATCGCTCTGGCCACCAGTTCGGCCTTTTTCTGCTCCCTCTCGGCGATCTCCAGGCCCAGCGGTACCGGCTCCCTATCCCAGTATGGCGCTGCCGCCAGCGCCGGCGCACGGGTCGGGCCCCGCGGGACATCCAGAACGTTACCCACTGTCAGGAAGGTGGGCGGCGTATCCCGCGGTGTCATGGCCTTGGGCGCTGCCTTGCAGCAACAACCCGGCGCCACCTCAGCCGAGGTGTGGGGGATGGGCATAGGGGCTTTCCGCTGCCGGGCCTTGGGCCCGGAACGGGTCATCGGCTCCGGCTCGGGGAGTTTTTCAAGGGATGCCTCCGGTTCTACTTTCGGCGTCTTCCACGGTAACACCTCCGGTGTGCCGCGGGCTCCGGTTACAGGTCGGCCCGCCTGGGCGGGGACGCTGGGTACTGCTACCGGTTGCGGTGGTAGCAGGCCTAGTGGCGGGGTCACGGCCTCCGGGACGGGTGGCGAGGGAGGCAACGGGGGGAGAGGGCTTGGACCGGGCCCCACAGCCGCGATGACCGGCCCTTCAAGGGCATCGGGACGTGGGTCACTCACCCTCCTTTTCTCCGCCTCCTCCTCGCGTCTCCGCACGGTGGCTACAACGTCCGCCATGTCGGCCTCCCACTCCTCCATGAGGAGCTGCATCCTGACCTGCAGCCTTTGGTAGAGCTGCGCGGTTCGGATCTCCACCCACGCCGCGGTTCCAGGCTCGGGGGCTACGGTGTCGCGGGACGGCATCCACATCATGGCTTTCTCTTCCAGGAACGGTATGTTTGCAGAGTCCTGGCGTCCCTGCTTTTATAGCCGCAGCTACATGCGTCCAGCCGCCATCGCGTCCCCCTTAGCTCTTTCCGGCCCCTCCTCTCTCGGGGCGGAGTTTTGGCCTTCGCGCCTCTACTGCTCGAGAAGACGCTCGAGCGGGAACTTTTCACGCCAAAGATGGCGGCTTCTGAAATTTTCCTGCCGCCTCCGGCGGTAACAAGGCGCACCTCTACCTGACGGCAGAGCGGTAAGATCCTGTTCGTGACGCCAAGTTGTCGCGGGCGGGGAGGAGGGTGTCGGCACACCGCGCTCACCCCTTCTGCTCGGGTCCGGCAGCTGCTCAGTGGTGGCTCGAGCTGTGGGCCGGATCCCGGGGTTTCTCGAGCGACACTCCTCGCCCGTGAGTGAAAGGGGGGATTGTGGTTGGGTGTGGGGATTGTTATAGTTCGTGACGCCACCCACGGTTGTGGTGATTTCACCACCGCTGCTCAATATGGGGATCCCGGGGATGGTGATGCGGAGCAGCCAGTTGTTATGTTGCCCCTCCGTGGGTAGGGGTTGGTGATCCCGGGGCCAGGTGATGGAGCCGTAGGTGCGGGGCCTGTTGGGCGCAGGGACGCGGGGGCAGCGCTGTGCCTTGCGGCACTGTGGTACTCACTCAGCCTGAGACACGGACACAGTTTGTACGGTAAACCAAACGGCTGGTAGGACGGTCCCACAGACGGCTGCACCTGCACTCCCGGTAGGTGACGGTGATGTCCCTCTTCCTTGCACCTTTGTTTGACTTGTGGTAGCGGTGGATTCCCTCCGGTTACCCGCTCCCCGACTGCAATCTGGGCCAGAGGAGCTCTACACTTTGCCCGCAGGCGCTGGCCCTGAGAAACTGGTGCCGTGGCGGTGGCGGTGTCTCTCTGCTTCAGGTTGGGCTGTTGCCTTCAATCGGGACTTGGTTGTTGGGGGATCTGCGTCCCCGTCACTGACGGATTCAGCAAATTTGGCGACTCCTAGCCTTGCCGGGGTCCGAGAGGCCCCTGCCCTGGTGCTGACTGTCCTTCGGAACACTGCTCCAGACCACCGGGCACACAGCCAAGGGGGTCCTTCCAGGAACTTCCAAACTGTCCCCCTCCACACAGTCACTGCCGTCAATGACCTTGCTGATCTGGCCCTCCACAAAGCTGGACCCTTCAGGCTTTCTTTCTTTACTCTCACTTCACTTGTTTTCTCTCTCTCTTAGCTCCTCACTCCTGCTGCTCCCTGAGCTGACTCCTCGCTAGCCCTCAGCTAGACTTCAACTGCCTGATTTTCCCGCCTCCAGAGTTGTGAGCTCCTCGGTGGGCGGAGCCAACCGCCTGGCCCACCCCCTGGTGTGCATCATCAGACTCCTGGAGGAAGGCAACAAGGATTTCTGGTTAGCATTGATGTGCCTACCTGGAGTGTGGGGTGTGGTGGTGGTGTGACCTGTGTCCCCTGGCTTGCCCAGGGCGACACATTATCTAAGAGATTAACAGGCTCAGGTGGATCTCGATGTCTGCTTATCAGATTAGCCAACATGTGCAGGGAATAATGTGGGCTTGCCATGCGAGCCCGCATTAAAGCCAGACACGACCAAGGACGTATATATACGTCCTTGGTCGTAGAGGGGTTAAAACAAATAGGGATCAATTTATCAAAGCTGTTATGCTAGTATTCTGTCTCTGTATACACAGTGCCTGTAAATAATGGTGTCAGGGACAGAGTGCTGAGCTCATAAATACAGTATAGGGGTTCAGAATTTTTTTTGTTGTTTTTTTTTAGGATATCTTCATTCTCTTACTACACACTCCCCTATGTAGTTTGTATAGGATGATGGAAGAATAAAGTATTTACCCATTACAAGATATATTGAAAGTCACATCCAATAACAAATTTCAATACCCAAGTTTATCCCCTTATTTTACTGCTTGCCACTGGTGGACACAGACCAAAAAGGGCTCCTGTGTCCTTTGGAGCCCAAGAGCTCATTAAAATGTACAATTCTACCTGCATTGGAAGTAGAAATGGGCCCCCTGACTTCTTGGGCCCCCGTGCAGCTACACAGGTTGCACCAATTTTTTATATGTCTGCCCCTGTTCCGTGCTCTAATGACACTTGATGGCTTTTAGTACATGGTGACATGATATTCTGCTGACGGGCCCCTGCTGGGATCATTTTCTCATTGATTTTCTCTGGCTTCTCATAATCCTCTCCTGGGCGTCTGTAAAAACTATGTTTGTGGCCATCAGCCCTAGATCCTGTATTATTATGTTACTTCTGTATCAAACAATAAATATTACTTTTTTTAGAGGGAAAACTGACCAGAAATCCAGAAACTAATGTGTAAATAAGAAAACCCCCTTGAAATAAGTAAGTAAAGAATTAGAATTTTTTTTATATATACATATAATATATATATATATATATATATATATATATATATATATATATATATATATATATATATATATATATATATATATATATGCACACGCACACAGTACAGACCAAAAGTTTAAACACACCTTCTCATTCAAAGAGTTTTCTTTATTTTCAGGACTCTGAAAATTGTAGATTCACATTGAAGGCATCAAAACTATGAGTTATCACATGTGGAATGAAATACTTAACAAAAAAGTGTGAAACAACTGAAAATATGTCTTCTATTCTAGGTTCTTCAAAGTAGCCACCTTTTGCTTTGATTACTGCTTTGCACACTCTTGGCATTCTCTTGATGAGCTTCAAGAGGT